>NW_023425551.1:66406982-66526952 GCF_014108245.1 Pipistrellus kuhlii | reverse complement strand
GAAGGAGAGCATGGAAGGGCTCTCAAGAGCAAAAAGGGTACTTGGGAATGGAATATTGAAGGGAACCAAAGAGTTTAAATGAAAGCAGAAAGAGTATAGAGTGAAATCAGCTCAGAGTAGGGCGAAATAATGTGGATCTCAGCATGTGCTTACATTGACAGACTAGGAAGGAAAGTAAGGATGGAGTAGGGCACCACTAGCCAAAGCAGTGGGTCAAAACAGTCATATTCATTTCCTGTGTTTTTTTATTGCCTGTCTGAACAAGGTGACATGTGACAGTTTAAACATAAACATTCAAAATTGTATTTCAGAGTGCTCGCTTCGGCAGCACATATACAAAATTGTATTTCAGAAATGATGTTTGTTATATACAAGATACTAAGAAAGGTGATTATGCAGGCTAGTGGTCAGCAAACTGTGGCTGTTGAGTCACATGCAGCTCTTTGGCCCCTTGGCTTTTTAACAAAGGTCACCTTAGGAGTACCCTAATTAAGTTAATAACAATGTACCTACCTATATAGTTTAAGTTTAAAAAAGTTGACTCCCAAAAGAAATTTAAATCTTTGTACTATTGATATTTGGCTCTGTTGACTGAGTTTGCCAACCACTGATCTAGGGCATTGGAAATAACAGAATTTTCAGTGTTTCAATACATTTTGATTTTTAAACTATGACAATGTTTTGTCTACTAAAGAAAATAAGATTTTAAAAGATATATCCTAAATGGATATATCCATTTATAGGATAAGTATGTTCCAAGTCAGAGTTGCACCTCATCTTTTCAGTTATTTTCTTCCTAACACAGAGAGAACCCTGAGACACAGCCATTGCCTCATTTTAGGTCATAGCTACCGAAGGAGAAAAAGAAAACATCAGGACGCATATATCTAAGTTCACATTTCTCTAAAAACCTTTCTATGGATGCTTTAGAAAAATCCTACATTAAATTTTTTAATTGGAATCTAATGATGTTGTTTTTAAGACTTTGGGTAGATTCCCTTTCCTGGAATCTACCCAAAGTCTTTTGATGTTGAAGATGATGATAATCTGTTTTAAGATAAATATAAAAACCTGTATGATACATTTCAATGATTATTTTTTCTTTGTTTTGAAGTCACATTAATGAAATATATATTAATAATAGACTATTACTTACTGGGGAATATTATTAATAATAGACTAAGTATCTATTACTTGCTGGGGAATATTCAGAGAAACAATAATGGAATTCCTTTACACTTATTTGGCTCTCTGCTTTAAACCAGTTTTTACTGAAACATTGGTATGTATATACTGAAGGCACATATACAGCAACATTGATTGCATTGTGCTGATTGTTATACAATATTTAGTGATATATCTTCTCTGTTCCTATGTACTGGCTAGAAGTTTATTGAAAATCACCTACTGTGGGTTGTTTCTGGTTAACATTATTCACTAAAATAGAATAGGCAATATTAACTTTTATGATATTGCATGTATAAAACAGAACTTCATGTCTAAGTAAATTTATTAGGATTTAATGTTTGCTACAATTTGTACTCATGTCGTTTATTCCTATGATATATGTTGTGTATAATTTTTCTCTTTGTCTTTCCAGAACTTATATATTTTATATAAATCATATGAAATGTATCACTTATAAATGAATTATTACTGTTTTCATCATTATTATGACTTTATAGATGAGAAGCCCAAAGCTAAGAGAGTTTCTCACTTATAGTCATTTTGAAGTAAGATCCAAACCCAGGCTTGAAGAGAGTAAGAATGAACTTTTAAACTTACCAACTGGATTGAGCTCTATGTGCATTCTTGAGAATAGCATGTAAACTGTGCAGGCAAAATGAGCCATTGAAAATAACAATGTAGATAGATGTACTGTTTGCTAAGGGATGAACACACATCTGCATCAGAAGTTCTATTGTTCCTAGATGTTGGCAGTATAATGCGCAGAGCTCTGGAAAGGAAGTCAGGATGCTTAGGTTATGGGACCGGGTACTAATACTAACATAGGCAGAGAACTGAGCCGCAGTTTCCTCCCTCATGAAATGAGAATGTCAGAACAGAGGTTCTCTAAAGACTTCTGGTTCTACAATGCTATGATTCTAGGAGAGAGCATACAAATCAATACTATTGCAGGTTCAAGGGCCAGATAGTCAGGGAGCGGTAGCTTCTAGCCTAGAGAACAATGTATGAACCACACCACCTGGGTCTTCTGTACATTTTTGCTCAGGGTGGGAGCATCAGCATTTACAAGAAGGATAAACTTTGAGTTTTGTTACCTCAGTGAGTATTGGTATTTCAGGCTTTCTAATATCGGCAATCTTAAAAAAAATGTTATTTTTCATACACACATTGTTTATCAATCTCTTTGATATTTTTCATCATCCTGTTATTCCCTACAGAGAATTTCAAAAATGCACCTTTCCTTGGAATTTCAAAATCTCTGCAGTACTCTCTTCCCATGGAGAGCCATGCAGCCTCCCTACCAGGAAGTGTCTGCAATTTCTACAGAGTCTCTGCTCCAGCCATCAGCTCAGCATGGCACCTGCCATCAGCCTCTGGCACCTCTTTCCAACCTCTCATGGGTGGTGCCTACTTTTACCAACATTCTAGCACAACCATGTTATCTGGAGTTCCAGCTGATTCCAATCCTGGAGTTTCTGAGTGGGCTCTCACAGGAGGCATTGGAAACAAGTCACCATCACTCAGAGACTTCACTGTGACTGTCATTGGCCAGGACACAGCTGTCTCCTCCACGTCTCTGGCGTCCCAGTGTGATCAAACCTCAGATGTCCATAACATGGCCGCTCTGTATCCACCACTTTCTGTCAGCCTTGTTCAGGAGGCACCATCTCACATTTCAAATCAGGGCCATAGCCTGCCACTTCCCTACCAGGAGGGAAGCCAGGTGTGTTACTATAATCAGGGCCCTTTGCTCTCTGCAGAAAGTGGCCCCTACCTGCAGTCCTATGGCTCTGTGTCTTACACAGAGAGCAGGGCCTCTGCCCCTGGCCCAGAGATGGTCATGGTACTAAAGGAGGCTCAGCCCACAAATATCATACCACCAGTCTCCACCTCTGGAATCTGCTACTCTGTGCCTCCTCAACCCATCACAAGGACAGGCTTTCAAGGTGAGTACAAACAGGAACAAGGAAGAGGAATAAGGTCAGCATTCAAAACTAGGGTCAATCTGTAGCTAACAACTGGTGGGTCCTCAGACAGGTAGAATGTAAGTCCGGTGACTTTAAGCATTGCCACCATCAGTCAGTGACCTCCATTCTCAGACCTTTATGAGGACACCTGATAGAGGTGGAGGTGGGGCACTGTAACAGCCTTGGATGCCACATGTAGGAGAAATCAAGAGCATACCCAGGGACAACACACTTTCCACTCCCCTACCTGATGAGGCCCCCTGAAATAACCTTTCTTGATTTATTGCTTTTGTCTCTTTCTAAGGCATTTCACAATATATTGTGACAGTGTCTGTTTAACTTTCCTTAGTTGATATCTGGATGTAGTACCTCATGTCCCAACATCTTGTCCAAAGCAAGCAGGCTATGATCTCCCCTTGCTTATAGACTTCAGCAGGAAGAGCCCCATTCCCTGTCTTAGTTCTTGGTGTGAAGTGTTTTTATTCACTCAGGAAAGATGAAAGAATTAAATAGGTTCCATATGAGACTGGGAAACATATTTGAAAAAAATCACTTTTATTTTTTATTTGACTTATAACAACCCTGTGAAATGCAAAGAAAATAATGAAAAAATGACACCAAATGGTCACCATTGAGAAACAGAACAGTTCCCTTTTATCGCCTAGCACAGGGCGCTGTTCATGATCCTGCTAAAGACCTTGTAGGAATGCCTTTGCCACTGCTGGAAGGCACATGATTGCTGCATTGGTGGTGCTGGGGGAGCATCTTATTACCAGGGACTGACTGACTTCCCCTTGATTCCATTGCAGTGATGGAGACTTCCCTGGGGATGGAAACTTCCCAGGCATTGCAACTTCCAGGCCAAATAATTTATCTACCACCTCCAGAATTCCCCAAGTCCTGCAGGAACACACATATCCAGGTACTTGAGAGTAACCCACCACCTCAGAGTGGGGACATAGCAATGGCATCTCTAGTCCAGAGTCCTGGTAATCTCCTGGCACTGCCTCCAGCTCCAAGGCAGGAACAGAAAGAGAATAAGAATGTGGAGAATACTAAAACCACGCTTTCCAAGCATCTGAATGGCTGCCAGATCCCAAGAGAAATTCAAGCTTCTCCAATGCTCCATTTAGAATTAGCTGACATTCCCCAGGTCTTGGCCTACATCGATCCAATTGACCAAGAGAAGCAGCCTGGTGGTGACAACTCTGGTTTGGGGAAGAAGAGCCTGTGTCATAAGGACCAAGGGGCACCTGAAAATGGGACTGAATCTAATGATAGTTTTGCTGACATCGCTACACTGGTGAAAGGTATTCAACTTCCACAGGTCTTAACTCCCTTGGATGACCTAGATCAGCCCCAAGATTCCACGGTGATCAAAACCAAAACCACCAGAGGCCTCAAGTTACATGAGGTACAGAAAAAGTCAAGTGTCGGAAAGGCTCACTCTGATGCAGGCGGGAAGATCAAACATAAAGCCTCTGAGCCTATCACTGATGCTCCCAAGGCCAAGATCAAGCCCGAGAGCCCAGACTGTGTGTTCCTGGGAGAAGTGGTTCTTTGCAATGCTGCAGCTGATGGAAGGGCTTCTGGAAACATGGCCAAGCATTCTAACAGTAAGCCTCAGAAACCTGCACTTAGCAAGACCAACAAAATTAAGAGCCCTGGGCAGGAAAACACCAAAAGAAACAAAGAAAACTACTCCAAAAGAGCTGAGGAGAGGAAGCAGTCAGGGAGCAAAGTTAAGAGACAGGAGAAGCCAGCCATTCCCAAGATGAAGAGGGGGGAAAGTCATTTTGAGATGCCACAAGAGGCCATCAAAAAGCCTCGCAGCAGCCTCGGTATGCACATGCTGGAGTCTGTGCAGGTTTTCCATGCACTGGGCAAGAAGACTGATAAGAAAGCTGAGCTGTCTTCCTCATGGGCCCAGGGAAACTTAAGCAACCCCAAAGGCCCCCAGTCACGCCCAGCTATTAAAAGGTGGCGGGATTCTCCGGGGGAGGGCAAAGGTCCAGAGATAACTCAAGTCAAATGCCAGAAACTACATGGAAGTGCTGACAAAGGGTCTTCATCTCCATCCCAGGACCAGCTGCCATCTCCCGGTAAGGTCAAGTTGGTGCCATTGGTTTTCCCAACCATGGACAAGCCTCAAGCTAGACGTGTTCCTCGCAGGCCACAGGCGGCATCACGTCGGCCTGCTGTGACCAACCCTGCCAAGCTTGCTGCAGTCAATGCATCCCTGCCAACTCCTGCATCTGTGACAGGTCCTGTCAGCTCAGCTCAGCCAATGTCCACAAACTCAACCAGACCAGGTATGAACAACCCTGACCAGCCTAGTGTCCCTCAGCCTCCTGCTTCTAGGCCTGCACCCTACAAAACATCATCTCATGCTTGTTTCCAGCGGGAGCCTGTTCACACTGCTGTGAGCCAGCCCCGGATCCCGCTCAAGCCTCACAACCACTATCTTCTCCAGGATTTTGCCCTCCAACCAATTCCATGGAGGAAATCTGAGGTTCTGGGGCCAGTGATGTCAACACCCATCACAGATGAGCAAAGGCCAGATCGAGAGGCCATGAAGAGGAAGGCTCAACTAGAGCGTGAGAATGCTGCCCAATTAGGGAAAATGCAGCATTTCACTGAGAGGGAGAAAGAAATGGACATTTCTCTGTACTATGGCTATGTGATGTAGGAGATGCTGGAAGTATTGGTGCCACTTTGGGTACCTGTTGTTTTTCCATAGACAGATAGATTGATAGATCACGAGATAGGTAGATATGAATTTCTCTATTTTGATATATTTTATAACTTAATAAAACTGAATAAATATTATATATTAGCATTATTAATAAAGAAGCATTTTGAGTTTTGAGATGCTGTTAACTGTGCTCTTTCTTTGGTGGGTATGGAGTTCAAAGGCTGTATGATAAGGAAAGAATTGGAAATTGGATGGGTGAATGAGGGACAACTGGTAAGCACTGTGGGGAAAAAAGGAACATGGGCTATGGCCAGAAAGGCCTAAACAGGAAAGATGTTATGGACTGATAAAGAGAAGCAGGAGGTGGATGTATGGCTGAAGTGAGAAGCTGGGAATGAAGACTGGTGCTTCCACTGTGGAAAACAGTGAAGAGTCCTCAAAAATAAAATATGGAACTCCCATTTGACCTAGTGATCCCACTTCCAGGAATATATCCTAAGAAACCAGAAACACCAATCAGAAAGAATATATGCACCCCTATGTTCAAAGGAGCACAAATTAAAATGGCTAAGATTTGAAAAACAGCCCAAGTCCCCATGAGCAGATGAGTGGATAAAACAGTGCTGGTACATTTATACAATGAAATACTATGCGGCTGTGAAAAAAGAAAGAACTCTTTCCATTTGCAAAGCATTAATAGACCTGGAGAGTATTATGCTAAGCTAAATAAGCCAGAGAAGACAAGTATCACATAATTTTATTCATATGTAGAATCCATTTAATGAACAAAATAAACTGATGAGCAAAATAGATCTAGAGACTTAGAAGCATAGAACAGACTGACAAATTTCAGAGGGAAGGTATGGGTATGGGTGTGGGTGTGGTGTGATTAACAGGCTGTCCATGCACAGCCTATGGACACAGAAAATGGAGTAGTGGAAGTAGAAGTGGGGATGGTCAGGCTGGAATGGAGGGGGTCAATGAAGGGGAAACAAAAACAGAAAGTAAGGGGACATCTCTAAACAATAATAAAGAATAATAAATAAATAAAAAGTATGAGTAGGAAAAAAACATATGAACAAAACCAGAGAATTGACCCACAGCATAAAATTAATGTGTTTGGCAAACACACCAATGATTTATATAAATGACATATGAACAAAATTTATATAATGACTTATATAAATGACATAATCCTATATAATAAGGATATAATATGCAAATTGACCCCACAAAAAAAGATGGCAGCATCCATAGCCAATAAGGAGGGAATATGCAAAATGACAAAAAGCAAGAGGCAAAAGGCAGCTTCATGGAGGAACAAAGGCAGAAAGGCGACTCCAGGCCTGAGTGAAGGTGGATATATGTCTCCAGCCAGAGCGAAGGTGGGGCTGGCAGTCAGGGGAAGGAAGGTATACTCTTCCACGAATGTTCATGGATTGGGCCTCTAGTATGACATAAAAGAAAGTGAAAATACATTTAAGATTATAATCTCTACTGAGCAAAATTCCTTGCATTTGCTGCACTACGTAGATAAGTTTTGTGTGTGTGTGTGTGTGTGTGTGTGTGTGTGTGTAAATTATCTGCTATCTTAATACAAAATGAGACCAAAATGTGTCAACTTCTTTTTCATAGAACCTAAAATATAATATCCACATGAATCTCTTTGGTCCCAGACAATTTCACATATTCTCTAAGAATGTCCTTGTCTTTCTCTAATTATTCTTCTCCTCACTTTTGCCTGGCCTTGCACCCAAGCATGGCAGACAGAGAATCCTAGAGGCCCAAAGTTCTATAGCGGCTGTTTGCAAAGGGGGAGGAGACTACAGTAACTGCCACACTGGCTACACTTTATGAAAGAAGGAAAAAGGGAAATATACGACAGAGCAGGATGGCAGGATGCCTACCTGGCCCAAGGATCCAGAGGGAGCACATTATGGGCCAAAGAAGTGCAAGCAAAGGCTGGAAGAGGAAAGGTTTGCAGTCAGTTGACTCCTAGCTCTTTGGTAGTTGCTTGCAATGGGCAGAGTTCATTGGGAACAGCATCAGACACTACAAAGAAGACCCTGCTGCTAGAAGTGGACAGGAAGTAACATCCATCAGTGTCAGAATGGAGTGTCAAAGCTTGTCTAGAAACAAGGCCTACAATGAAGAAGGAGAAGAAATGAGAACGGTAGGAGATGCAAGTCAACCTAGCCTGGCCCAGCCCAGCCCAGCCCAGGGAAAGTAGGATTCAAGGAGAAGAAACTACAAGAGAAGAGCCATGGACCCCATCATTCTGCACAAAATGCACTCAAGAAACTTCATTTTACTTTTGAACCAACTGACAGAAAGAACTCCTTAATCTCTTCATTTGCTGCTCAAATGCCATGGTAAATTCACTAATGAGATGGACTGGTATGATTTCAGAACAACTTTAATTGTGCAACTTAGATGTCCCTTTCCATTCTCTCTAACCATATTAGCACTATATATAATGGTAAATGTGCTATATAATATAATTTAGAGAATATAAGTAACTACTAGTTAATTATATTCATGAATGTCTGTAACAAACTTTGAGATTATTCTCCTAACATCATAGCTTGGGAAAGTGAATCTAGAACAACTGTCTTGTCCACCAGCACATCTGTTCTGACAGCTCAGCCATTTACGTGTTGGTCTACCTCACCTACCACTCCTTCTATTCAATCCTGTTTCTTGGGAATCTGACCTCCTGATTGGCTCTCTCATCCCTTTAAACTGCCTGCTTATGACATCATTCTCCCACCAAACCTACCACCACCTGGTAGAATCTTGGGGTACCCATGGAGTTGTCTGTAAATAAATTTGGATCATCGCAACTGACCATTGACCAGTAACTGGTGACCAGTGACCAGTGACCAGTAGGACCAGTGACTTTCAAACTGGACACATGTGCTCTTTGGCTTCAGCCACTGACACATCTTCATTCCTTCCATCTACAGTTGATATTTGCTCTTCTCTGACCATGTCAGGTAAGGAAAGAAACTTTTTGAAGTTTTTCATTGGATTGTTATTTGTATCTAAATTTAGCAATAGTGTCAAAAGAGAATAGAATAATTTGGGGAAATATTGAACTAGAAGTCTGTAGACCTAATTTCAGTTTAGATTTTGACATTTACTAGCTTTGTGACTTTGGACAAGTCATTGGCTCTCTCACTCACAAAGCCTGTTTTTTTCTTCATCGGTTAGATTAGGATGTTAGAGTGGTGGTTCTATCTAATGCCTTCCTTTTTCCTATACTGAGTGTTAAAGAACACTCATGTTGAAAATGAAATCAAGACCTCTTCACAGTGTATGAAAATATACTGAATGAAAACTTGGGTGATGTAGAAAACTAACAATATGCATATATACAGGATGTCTTGTATGTAATGGTCTCCCACTACTAATGTTTCAACTTTAGTACTTTAAATTGAGTGTTGTTCAAAAAGTAATATTTACCTGTTTTTGAAGATTTCTATCCAAACTAGGTGAACAAAGAAAATAGGGAGAGAGGATGGAGAGGACTGGGCTACAGGGAAACAAGTATTTCAATGTAAGTAAGTTTAGAATGTTTTCATCAGCACAGGCCAACAGGAACTGATAGAAATGGAAAATACAACCAGGAGGGAAGGGAAACTAAAGAATGAAGAAGGAGAGCATGGAAGAGCTCTCAAGAGCAAACAGGATAGTTTGGAAGAAATGTTGAAGGGAACCAAAGAATTTAAATGAAAGCAGAAAGAGTTAAGGGCAACCAGCTCAGAGTAGGGCAAAATAAAGTTGATCTTAGCAAATGCTTACATTGATAGATTAGGAAGGAAAGTAAAGGCAGAATAGGGCACCTTTAGGAAAAGCGTGTATCATAGAAGTCATATTCAGTTGCCTGTGGTTTTCTATTACCTCTCTGAACACAGATGGCATGTGACAGTTTGGAATGTAAATGTTTAAAATATGTTTCAGAAACGATGTTTCTTCTATTCAAAAAACTAAGAAGGGTGATTATCTAGGGCTCTGGTTGGCAAACTGTGGCTCGCAAGCCAAATGAGACTCCTTGGCCCCTCGAGTGTGGTTCTTCCACAAAATATCACGGCTTGGACAAGTCTATTTTGAAGAGGTGGCATTAGAAGAAGTTTAAGTTTAAAAAATTTGGCTCTCAAAACAAATTTCAATTGTACTGTTGATATTTGGCTCTGTTGATTAATGAGTTTGCCTACCTCTGATCTACGGGATTGGAGTAAACAGAATTTTCAGTGTTTCACTTCATCCTCATTTTTAAACTAAGATGATGTTTTTTCTAATAAAATGAAATTTTAAAAATATTAAATATATTTTTACTGATTTTAGAGAGAAAAAGACAGAGATAGAGACATAGAAACATCAATGATGAGAGAGAATCATCAATGGGCTGCCTCCTGCACCTCACCCACTGAGGAGTGGTCCAGCAACCTGGGCCAGGAATGTATCATGTATCCTGACCAGGAATCAAACTGTGACCTCCTAGTTCATATGTCCACGCTAAAACACTGAGCCTTGATGGCTCAAAAAGATTTTTTTAAAGATATTTCCTAAATGGAATGAGAAAGAATACATCCTTTGTGTGATTAGTATGTCCCAAGTCAGAGCAGCTTTTCATCTTTACAGCTATTTTCTTCAAAACACAGAGAGCAAGCACCCTGATTCACAGCCACCACCTCCCTTTATATTCTAGCTACCGAAGGAGGGGGAAAAAATTCAAGCCCCACATCTCTTATTTCACATTGCTCTTAAAACAATTTTGTGGAGTTTCTTGGGGAATCCTACATTAATTTTTTTTTATTGGAATCTAGAGATGATGGTTTTAAAGGATTTGAGTACAACCCTTTTCTGAATGTTGAAGATGATAATCTAGGTTGTCAGAAAAATAGAAAAGCCTTCATACCTTTCAACAGTTCTTTTCTCTGTGTTATGAGGTTATATCAATTGAAATATGTATTTCTAACAGACTAAGTATCCATTACTTGCTGGGCAATATTCAAAGAAATATTAATGAGAAACAATAATGGAATTCCTTTACACTTACTTGACTCTCTGCTTTAAATATTGGTCTTTTTTTACTGAAATGTTGGTCAACATATATTCTTAATGGAGCACATATCCATCTACATTGATTGCATTGTGCTGCCTGTTATTCAATTTTTACTGATATATCTTCTCTGTTTATGTATACTGGCTAGGAACTTATTCAAAATCACCTATTGTGGGTTGTTTTAGTTAATAGTATTCATTAAAATAGAATAGATAATATTTACTTTTATGATATCAAATGTATAAACAGAACTTCATTTGTTAGTAAATTTTTTAGGCTTTGATGCTTCTTATGTGCCCAAATTTGTACTGATGTCTACATATGTCTTTGTATTCCTGATGTATATGATTTTTCTCTTTGTCTTTCCAGAACTTATATCTTTCTTATAAATCACACATAATATATCAATTATTCATTAAATATTACTGTTCTAAATTTATTATTGTTATTTTATAGAGGAGTAGGCCAAAACTAAGAGAGTTTCTCTTTCTCCACTGCTCCCTTTAGGAATCCCTGTCATTCAGCAGGTCTTGGCCTGCATCAATCCCCTTGACCAAGAGATACATCCTGATTGGAAAAATGCTAGTTTGGGAAAGTATAGCTTGCGTCTTAAGGACCAAGAGACACTTGAAAATGGGACTGAATCTAATGATAGTTTTCCAGGCATCGCTACACTGGTGAAGGGTATTCATCTTCCACAGGTCTTAACTCCCTTGGATGACCTAGATCAGCCCCAAGGTTCCAAGGTGATCAAAACCAAAACGACTAGAGGCCTCACGTTGCACGAGGTACAGAAAAAGTCAAGGATCAGAGAGGCTTGCTTTGATCAAGGGGGGAAGATCAAACATAAAGCCTCTGAGCCTATCACTGATGCTCCCAAGGCCAAGATCAAGCCCGAGAGCCCAGACTGTGTGTTCCTGGGAGAAGTGGTTCTTTGCAATGCTGAAGCTGATGGAAGGGCTTCTGGAGACATTGCCAAGCATTCTAACAGTAAACCGCAGAAAGCTGCACCCAGCAGCACAACCAAAACTAAGAGCCATGGGCAGAAAAACAACAAAAGAATCAAAGAAAACTACTCCAAAAGAGCTGAGGAGAGGAAACAGTCAGCGAACAAAGTTAAGAGACAGGAGAAGCCAGCCATTCCCAAGATGAAGAGGGGGAAAAGTCATTTTGAGATGCCACAAGAGGCCACCAAAAAGCCTCGCAGCAGCCTCGGTATGCACATGCTGGAGTCTGTGCAGGTTTTCCATGCACTGGGCAAGAAGACTGATAAGAAAGCTGAGCTGTCTTCCTCATGGGCCCAGGGAAACTTAAGCAACCCCAAAGGCCCCCAGTCACACCCAGCTATTAAAAGGTGGCGGGATTCTCCGGGGGAGGGCAAAGGTCCAGAGATAACTCAAGTCAAATGCCAGAAACTACATGGAAGTGCTGACAAAGGGTCTTCATCTCCATCCAAGGACCAGCTGCCATCTCCCGGTAAGGTCAAGTTGGTGCCATTGGTTTTCCCAACCATGGACAAGCCTCAAGCTAGACGTGTTCCTCGCAGGCCACATGCGGCATCACGTCGGCCTGCTGTGACCAACCCTGCCAAGCTTGCTGCAGTCAATGCATCCCTGCCAACTCCTGCATCTATGACAGGTCCTATCAGCTCAGCTCAGCCAATGTCCACGAACTCAACCAGACCAGGTATGAACAACCCTGACCAGCCTAGTGTCCCTCAGCCTCCTGCTTCTAGGCCTGCACCCTACAAAACATCATCTCATGCTTGTTTCCAGCGGGAGCCTGATCACACTGCTGTGAGACAGCCCCAGACCCTGCTCAAGCCTCACAACCACTATCTTCTCCAGGATTTTGCCCTCCAACCAATTCCATGGAGGAAACCTGATGTCCTTGGACCAGTAGTATCAACACCCATCACAAATGAGCAGAGGCCAGATCGAGAGGCCATGAAAAGGAAGGCTCAACTAGAGCGTGAGAATACTGCCCAATTAGGGAAAATGCAGCATTTCACTGAGAGGGAGAAAGAAATGGACATTTCTCTGTAGTATATGGCTATGTGATGTTGGAGATTCTGGGAGTGTTGGCACCACTTTGGGCACCAGCTATTTTAAATAGATAGATAGATAGGAATTTCTCATTTTTTACATATTTTTTAACTTAATAAAATTGAATAAATATAATAGAATTAGTAAATGAGTAATAAAAAAGTCTATTGAGTTTTGAGATGCTGTTAACTGTGGTCTTTCTTTTGTGGGGGTGGGGATCAAAGGCTGCATGAGAAGGAAAGAATTGGAAGTTGGATGGCGAATGAGGAGTAGGAAGGAACTTAGGCCATGGCCATTAGGCCAAAAGGGGAGAGAAGTTATGTGGTTAAAAAATTGAGCAGGAGGTTTGGAATGGCAGAAGCAATAAGCAGGATGCGAGGTTCGGGTGAAAGAGGAAACTTTGAATAGAGTTGAAGAGGGCAGACACTCAGCCGCGGATGACCACAAGAAGTCTCTTGTGGAGGTTGGCCTAATGTCTCATGATTAAGTATTTTAGAAAACAGGTTCAGGACACATTTTCTAAAGGGTTGAGTGCCTTATGCATATATGATTGCAGATGGGGAAAGTGAGTACAAGTCAGGGGTATCTATCTGGTGAGTGGCAAGGGCTTAGAGTAATCCTGGGGGCAGCTGTTAATAGGGGCCTAGCCAAGTGAACTGATGCAGTCAGAGGCTCACTCAGGACAGGGTGTGAGATATAGTTTATCATTTACAAAAACCCTAATGCCCCAGGCCCACTAATACACCTCTTCAGTTAACCTGCACAACATGCAAGGCCGGTATCCCTGTGTCACTTTACTTGTGAGGTTCAGCAATGGGCTGAGGTCACATTGCATGTGGTGGAGTAAAGCCCCAATTTGAGGCTGTCTCAGAACTCTTCATTATTTGTAGGTGCCCAACCTGGCTTTCAGAGCACAGCATCCAGAGGTTAGTGTTGCACGAGATCAAACATCAGGAGAAGCCTAAACATTAACTTGAAGGGCTAGCCAGGGCCTCCTGCATGACCCCTATTTGTGACTCTATCTAAACACTGCCATCAATTGAAGCCAAAGGGAATATCTGCTGGATGCTTCCATTCACACTGGCCAGAGCAATACAGGTGTTAAACAACCTTAGGACCTGGTGCCATTTCAAAGGGGCTTCCCAGGAGTCCTTCCGGCGTAGTTCTGGTTTGCAATAGCGATAAGTATATGTTAATTCAATAATGAGTCCACGTTCTTCATTCTGTTCTTGGATTTTGTTGAAAATATCTAAAGGGGGGGGAACTTTCTCCAGGATCAAGTCTGTTTTTAAAACTCTTTTTCAATGAAACATGCCCCAGGAATCCTGTCTTGCCACCTTTCGGGGATGTGGTTTCTGCCCTTCCTCTTGGCCAATGAACCAGAAAAGATGTGTCTCTGGCCCCAGCTTCCATGGTGCCATTAGCCCATGTGGGCTCCTGATATGGCTCACCCAATGCCAAGAACCTCCACCAGAAACTCCTACACAGAAACCTATGCAGCTCCACCCTCACTCTGGCTCTGAAAATTATATTTTGTAATAGAGAGGACAGTGATGAGCCAGTTCCAGAAGCTGTATCAGAGGTATTTATATACCAGAGGTATCTGTTTGTGGTTTAGCCCAGTTAAGATTGGGCTCCGTTTTAGATTGCTCTCTCGACAATATCAACTCCATTTTGCTTTTACTTTTACAAACCACTCTGAAAAATAATTCAGCATTTTTATTAAAAACTAAGTATGCACCTACCATACAACCCAATAATTCTATTCTTGGCTGTTTATTCCAGAGAAATGACAAGGTCTATTTACACAGACCTAGTAGCAAAAATCTTGAATACAATAGAGATGGTTAAACAAACTGTGGTATATCCATAACGTGAACTATTACTCAATAATAAAAAGGAAGTGCTATTGACAGATGCAACAACCTGGGTGAATCTCCAGAGCATTATTCTGAGTGATAAAAAGCTGATCCATAAAAGTTACATACTTGATGGTTCCATTTTTATAATATTCTTGAAATGACAAAATTATAAAAATGAGAATATATGAGTGGTTGCCAGAAGTTAAGGAGGGTGTTGGAGTGGGTGGAAAAATGATTATAAAATGGCGACATGAGGGAGGGATCCTTGGGTTGATGGAAATGTTCTTGATCTTTACTATATCAGTGTCAATATCTTGGTTGTGACATTATATTACAGTTTGGGGAAATGTTACCATAAATGAAAGCTTGCTCAAGGGGCTAAGGCATCTCTCTGTATTATTTCTTAAATCAGCATGTGAATCCATAATCATTTCAATATAAAAAGATTAATATTAAGAACACTTCCTATGTCTGGGTTACAGCCCATACCAACTAAATTTCATGATCTGCAGGTGGGAATCAACCAGGCATCAGTAGTTTTTAAAGATGCTCAAAGGATTCCAATGGGCAGCAAGTGTGGGAACCACTGCATAAGGCATCTCAGAAGCCTCCAAGGAGATGTTTAAGAAGAGAAAAGGGGAAAAACATTTCCTAAACTTCTGCCTGTAAAGACATCTTTGCAAAAGGGATTATATTTTGCCACAGCCCCAGTCATTGTGAGGGAGAGAACTTGACCATTTCTTACTCATCTGGCCTTGAAGCTTCACTAACTGAACTTAAGCCTATAAGCCAATCACTTGGTTAATTGGAATTATTTATCAAAAAACTTTAAAGTTGCCGAAACCGGTTTGGCTCAGTGGTAGAGCGTCGGTCTGCAGACTGAAACGTCCCGGGTTCGATTCCCGTCAAGGGCATGTACATTGGTTGCGGGCACATCCCCGGTCGGAGCGGATGGTCGATGTTTCTCTCTCATCGACGTTTCTGGCTCTCTATCTTTCTCCCTTCCTCTCTGTAAAAAAAAAAATTAAAAAAAAATCTTAAAGTCATTTCATAAATAATCCAATTTCTTTCTCTCCATCTTCATCCCAATAATCTTTGTTAAATCCAGCCTGAGAAGGTAGGTTATACGAGTGCTGCTAGGTTTTCCAAAGCCTGCCCTAGGTATGACAGGTGTGCTGATATTTTAAAAGTAACATACCACCTGACCTGACTTAAACTTCAGCTCCTTGCATAGTCACTGCCTTCTTTCCAAGAAATTTGTTGGAGATACCACGTAACTTCCTAAAC
Source organism: Pipistrellus kuhlii (assembly GCF_014108245.1). Classification (NCBI taxonomy): domain Eukaryota; kingdom Metazoa; phylum Chordata; class Mammalia; order Chiroptera; family Vespertilionidae; genus Pipistrellus; species Pipistrellus kuhlii. Next base: position 66,510,840 of record NW_023425551.1, on the reverse strand, counting down.
AATTTGCCTCCTAAATCAAACTGAAAGGAGAAAGGGACTGAATCTTGCCTCTCATTTACACTTGGACTCAATTTCCCCTTTACAGTGAATCTTACTGCACTTTCCAGAGGATTTTTTAAATGTCCCTCAATTGCATGTATTCAAGCAGTACCATGACCTATTTTTCAGCCTACATCTTCTCTTGGGGCTTTCTCTTTTAAATTAAAAACATTGCTTAAAATGTGTTATCAGAGCAACATTAATGTATTGAGTAAAGGCAGCCTTATCAGACAAGATAACCGCTTTTCCTCAAAGATGCCATTTTTATTGCATTAAGGGTTATTTGCTCAAAGTGAACTGAAGAAGTCACATGGGTTGACCCTGTACATCAAGTCCTCTTTCTCATCAAGCCAATTTCCTGCTTGATTTTTACACTTTAAGTTAGGGGTGTTGAACTCAATCAGAGAAGGGGCCAAAATCTAAAATCCAGCCTAAATCGCGGGCTGAATGGTTTACTGAACAGTCATAAACTGTCATTATGATGGAAACGCAGCGGAGTACAGTGATGACAGCGCGGTGCGGGCCACATTGCAAGGCCTGGTGGGACGGATTTGGCCCGCGGGCCTTGTGTTTGACACATGTGCTCTAAGTAGCGTAAGTATAGCAGTGGCTCCGTGGAGACTAATAGAACAGGAAAGATTGAGCCATCTTCCTTTTTAACCCTTACTGGAGGATATTTTTCTATTGATTTTTAGAGAGAGTAAAAAGGAGGGAGGGTGGCGAGAGAAAGAAACATCAATGTGAGAGAGACACATCGACTGGTTGCCTCCAACATGTGCAAGGGATCCAGCCTGCAACCCAGGTATGTGCTCTTGACTGATAATAAAACCCTTTGGTCCGCGGGGAGGGAGGTGGGGAGAGTAACAATTAACCACTGGCTTTAACCAGCTAGGGCAGATTGAGCTGTTTTTAATGTTTATTTCTGTGTGTTTTTTTTATTTCCAAGAAGTCTATTTGGGTAAGATGAATATTAGACATATATGCTAGTAAAGGTAAGTAAATCCACCTTATGATAGAAAAGAACATAATTCCTTTACTGCTAAGAAAAGAGTGGTGAGTCATTTTGGTCAAGTCAGAGGCTCTTCTAGATGTTAAGTGTGCACAGACATCCAGCATTAAACTCGGTGAAGGACAACCAATGCAAAACAAGCTGAGCACAATGATTTACCTCCCACTCCATGATGCAAAGTTTCCACACAGCAACATCTGGAGGCTGCACAGGCCAGATGACTTCAGAAGACTCAGAGGTGAGAAAGCATGCTTAGCCTTGACTCTGTGAACACAGCTTGTTGCTGAACCAATTCACTCTGCTTCTATTTCACAGTTCTATCGTCCCAACCACGTGCCTCATTTGGTTCTTCCAACGCATGAAGCCCTTTTCCCACCAACGACCTTTTCTCAGGCCGGTCCTGCTGCCTTCACTGTGGGTCCCCAGAATCCTTGCCTGCTGGATCCCTCTCAGACTTCAGGTTTCCATTAAAATAATATCCCTTCCCAGCCTCCTCATTCCAGGGGAAGTCTCTGACTCGGCACCATGCTTTTTTCTGAGTCCTACTCCAGGGCTTGACATCTAACAGATATTGATTTGTGAAATTAATAAATGCTTCCTCCAAAAATTAATAAGTGTTCCCTCCAGCTATAAAAGTACATACCACACTATTCCTTAAGAGAATTTGAGTGGCCAATAAAAATTAATTATAGTTTTAGTTAGGCACACATACCTGATAGTAAAACACCAAGAATATAATGATTAGTCAAGCCATTCAGGATCAGAGGCTAATGAATGCCAGTTGCTCAGATAGCATTTTAAGCAGGTGCCACACTGAAAACCTGCGACCCAGACCTGTTTTACAGGTATTCCCTCCTCTGAACACTGACCTGCATCTATGATCTGTTCCATTCATCCATTCAATAGGTACCTGAACTGCTTTATAAATCAAAGCAACTTCTTGAAATATTTTTTATGTTAATCCTCACCCAAGGATATTTTTCCATTGATTTTTTTAGAGAGAATGGAAAAAAGGGGGAGAGAAAGAGAAACGATGTGAAAGAGATACATCAATAGGTTGCCTTTCAGAGGCTCCCAACTGGGGGGTTGGGGGCAGATCCTGCGACCGAGATATGTGCCTTTTGTTGTAATTGAATCAGGGACCCTTCAGACTGCAAGCCATGCTCTAACCACTGAGACAAACTGGCTAGGACCTTTTGTAATAGATTTTAAGCTCTTGGAAAGCAAGGACCACTCTTTTAGTAATAATAGCAAACACACCAAAATCGGTTTGGCTCAGTGGATAAATTGTCAGCCTGTGGACTGAAAGGTCCCAGGTTCGATTCCGGTCAAGGGCATGTACCTTGGTTGCGGGCACATCCCCAGTAGGGGGTGTGCAGGAGGCAGCTGATCGATGTTTCTCTCTTTTCATTGATGTTTATAACTCTCTATCCCTCTCCCTTTCTCTCTGTAAAAACTCAATAAAACATATTTTTAAAAAATAATAGCAAACGCTATTATATTTTCATAATATTATATGCTTTTCTGTACTAATATATGCAATGAAGCCATTATCAGAACCCAAGCTGAATGACCTCAGAGCCTGGCACACCCTTTCCTTAAACCTGGATTTGACACTTCTCAACTGTTTGCATGGCCTTGGCTATGTTGCCTCAGTTTCTTCCTCTATAAAATAAGGCATGACATCATACTTATCTCAGAGGATTGTGAAGATCAAAGAAATCTGATGCCTATAAAATGCTTAGAAGATGGCTGGCACATAACAGGTACTCATGAAATGTTAGTTGTTATTATTATTATTATTGTTTATAGGAAAGTCCCCAGTCCTGGGAAATCCCCCAGTCCCAGTGTTTAATGGAAAGTTCCATGTCCTTGGCAAAAGTTCACAACAGCGCCAAAGGTAGGCCTAAGAGAGGGGGTCAGCTGCTGTGCTGTGGTTACCCTTCACTGACCGGCCACTCTCAGAGCCCAGCTCAGAATTTCCCTGTATGCCCTGTAATTGCCCCCGCCCCCACCACACACAATATTTCTACTTCTCACTCAACAGATTATGATGCAGAAACTATTACCTTTTGTCATATAAACATTCTTCTATGTAGACCATCTCCCTATTTGTTCCCCCCACACACACTTACTGTTGTTTTTTAAGCATCCCCCTAAAAGCAAACTATTTGATGTTTGAACGAAACTGACAAGGCTGGACAGCCTTGCCTACCTGAATGAAACCAGAGCATTAGTGCCCCCTGCCGCCCTTTCAGAGGAAAGGCCATCAAATACGAAGAGTTTGATTTAGCACTGCTTATCGAGGTCTAAATAGAAATCGGTATAAATATCCTAAATTTGAAACCAGATTCAGGTTTTATCTTCTCTTAAATTCGCCTCCTGGAATTTCCGTTATTTGTCTTACCTTTGCAAAACTGACTTTTGCTTAATTATACTTTTCTCACTTACAGTTGTTGTTTTTTCTTCCCTTTTTTCCTTTGATATTTTTACTGATTTTGGAGAAGAAGGGAGAGGGAGAGAGAGATAGAAACATCAATGATGAGAGAAATCATTAGTGGGCTGCCTCCTGCACGCCCCATACTGGGGATTGAGCCCGCAACCTGGGCATGTGCCTTGGCCGGATACGAAATATAGTTGTTTTCCTTGAACTTGAACATGGGGGTTTGAACTGGTTTTGTCTTACTTTTGGCTCTTTTTCACGTCCGTGAAGGCCCGAGGCCGGCGCGCGCGGGGTGAGAGGCAGCGGCCGAGGCGGACGGAGGGCGGCGGCACCCCGGCCTCCCGCGGGGCGGGACGGGAAGCCTCCCGCCGGCTCCCGGGGACCCTCCGCCCCGGCCCCCGGCGCTCAGGAAAGACGAATCCCCCGGGATTTAGAGCGCGGCCAATGGGACGCCGGCGCACAGCTGAATGTCAGGCTGGCTCAGCCAATGAACATGAGCTTTGGCGAGGGGACTCCGCCCCCTACTGGGTCGCATAAATGCGTCCCACTGCATCCCCGGGAAGCCAGAAGGTGCTGCTGGGGCTTCTTAGGGACGGAGCGGGCTCTGTGGCATCCTCCGCGTCCACAGCGGGGAGCGGAGCGGCCAGGTGTGCCCAGTATGTCAGTAGCTGATGAGGGGGAGAGGAGCATGGAGGCACGGACACCCCCAAAATGGACACATGGCCGCTCCCATAGGCGGATCGTCTGCCTGGACCCGGGAGTCCTCATTCTGGAGCCAGAAGGCCACGGAGGCAGACCTGATGACCTGCGGCGGGAGGCCGGAGGACGTGGGGACTTGCCCGGGTTGCAAGCTCAGTCCCCAGTGGGTAGTGTGCTGGAGACAGCCAATCAATGACTCATCGTCGATGTTCCTATCTCTCTCTCCCTCTCTCTTTCTCTCTGAAATCAATAAAAAATATTTTTAAAGTGTTTTCATATTCCCAGAAGATGCCAGTGTTCAGTCAAAAATAGCAGCTGCTGAGTGAATTAGTTTGGGCATACCACACAAATAAAACATGCTTTATCATATTGTTTCCATAATTGGTTCTATGAAACTGAGTACATTTACATTTTTTGATTCAGAGGTTGCAAGTAAAATATCTCGTGGGAAAACAAAAGAAGAAATTTCTGTAACAGATGTGTTGGGCCCTTACAGCGTAGAGCTGATTTTGCCAAATCTCACCAACAATGATGTTTTCTACAGCATATCAACTTCAAGGGATGAGCCAAATCATGGCATCAAGAAAATGTTCCCTTTAGCGTTCAAGTACTTTGACTTGAAAATGGAGTTTCAAATAGTGAATTTGATCTCTCTGAGGATTGAACAAAACTGCTGAAATCATAAAAAATTTTGATATTTTGTCCAAATGCAAACTAGACTTAACTCATCTATCTGCATTTGTACTGCAGACAGTACAAATGTAAATTTTGGCAAATTCCATTCAATCTATAAACTTAACAGAGATAATGAAAAGATTTCACCTATTCAATGACCTGCACATCTTGTATATGACATCGCTAAAAAGGGTTGTGATTTGCTTCAATATGATACTGAGATTGTCATAATAAAGAACCTGTAAAAAGGTTATCCTTTTTACAGGCTCTTTATGGCCTCTTCAAAGACCATCAAGCAGTGCTGGCAAACAACATATAAACTTCTATCTTACTGTAGTCCTTTCCTCCATTCTCATCCTCCATATATTTCCAAATCAAAAAGGATATTATTCTTGTCCCACACTTTGAAAATATGATTTTTTTGGCAGGCCAACATTTTAGCATGGTTTTTATGGCTGGGAGCAATGATGCCCATTAGTAGGCACATGTCTAAAGAGGTTATCTCCTTCCATTTCTACAAAGTCAAAAACTCATTAAATGTTTTTTTGCATTTGTTGAAAATGACCGAAAACTTTCATTATTTTCATAAAATCATATTTTCAAAATGTGGGACAAGAATAGTATCCTTTTTGATTTGGAAATATATCAAGGATGAGAATGGAGAAAAGGACTACAGTAAGATAGAAGTTCATATGCTGTTTGCCAGCACTGCTTGATGGTCTTAAAGAGGCCATAAAGAGCCTGTCAAAAGGATAACCTGGCTGCACCTGAGCTGTTTGATATAAGATTGTTCCCGAACTAAAAAAAAAGTCAACAGAAAAGGGAAGCCAAGTGAAACAGTACTTTCTAATTTCTTCACTAGAACTGTAACTTATTTGGGTAATCCAACTTCTGATTTCACCAGTTCAAATGACCTCTGAGCTTTAAAACGATTTTCTCTGAGAAGATGTTTAACTTATGATGACAATCCAGTGTGCTTCAGAACATTTAAAAGTGACAGATATTTTATGCCACACAAACAGTGGATAGAGCATTGGCTGGCAGACTGAAGGGCCCCAAGTTCAAATCTGGTCAGAGGCATGGACATGGTTGTAGGCTCAGTTGGGGTGCTTGCAGGAGACAACCAATCGATGTGTCACATTAATGTTTCTCTGCCTCTCCCCCTCCCTTCCACTCTCTAAAAATCAATGGAAAAATATCCTTCAATGAAGATTAACAAGCAAACATAAAGAAAGAAAGAAATCCTATATAATAAAAGGCTAATATACAAATCGACCAAACGGCAGAACAACTGGTCAATGAGCTCCCACCACCACACAGCTAGAAGCTGGGCTCATGGCTGGTGAGCACAGTGGTGGTGTCAGGAGCCTCTCCCACCTCAGGCAGACATTCCCTCAACTCTCCTACCCCTGTGGGCCCCCAGACTGGAAGAGGGTGCAGGCTGGAATGAGGGACACCAGGCTTTTATTGTAGTAGTAAGTAAGTAAATAAATAAGACAGATATTTTAGACATGGACAGCCTGTATGATGAATTTATAGATACAAAGGACCTGATTGACAAATAGCTTGCCCATCAAAACAAACCTGTGGATTCAAAGTGGATGAACATTTTTTTGAGAAATTGAAACAAGTTCCTATGATCTAAACACCTGCTGTTGCTGGTAAGTAAAATCCTAAGTATTCCGTGCTCAAACATTCTTGTTGCATTTAATGCCATCACATTGGACTGACACTAGGAGTCAGTGTCATGTGGAAGTGAGAAGAGTAGAGAGCTGCAAGTCAGAGTACATGTTACATTTGACTGTGTTCAGTGTTACCGCTACATAAGAGAAAGGAAGGGTGTCCTGAAGGCTGCAGGCAGTTCAGAAAAGTATTTATTGGAAAAGGAGACAGAAAGAATAAGGAGATTCTAGTATGTGGGATAGAAAGAAATATGTCATTTATTATTAAAACTAGAGGCCCAGTGTGCGAAGAGGCGCCCTGAGGGCTGCTGTGGGAGTCAGGCTGGACAGACACCATGGGTGGCTGGGACCCGCACCTGACTTGCATAACGCTGGGCCTCGGCAGGAGTCAGGCCTGACTAGCGCTGCAGACAGTTGGGACCTGTGCCTGACTTCTGCCCCAGGCCCCTCCTGCTCCCCCTGCCTGTGTCCGCTCCAGGGCTGCCCAAGCCAGTGCGTCAGCTCGGCCAGCCCCAGGCTCTCCTGGCCCCCCATCTTTGTCTCCATCTCTGCTCCAGGCCTCACCTGCACGTGCAACCTCCTCCTGTCCAATCATGACCTGTTATGGCGTTATGGACACACAACAACAGACACAATGCTAACCGATATTAGCTCTTTTTATATATACATATATAGAGATAGGAAGTATCTAATTAGCCTTTATATTTTTATTCCCTTTTTAAAGTCTTATGCATCTTATTTTGACTTGTATTTAAAATATCCATAGCATTTTAACACAGCAGTATGTGTCTAATTTATAAATAATTATACACATATTGGGATGCTTGTTTAAAATTTCCTAAACTGATGAGCACAGGCCTAAAAAATAACCATGTGGGTTGTGGAAGAAGAAAAGAGTCAAGGACCTGAAGCAGATTCTTTTGTTTCTTTAAAAATCAGTAAGTCTCCTGTGACTGGTTTTTATGAATCCATCTCCCAAAGCCAGGGTGCCCCTGGAAGAACCGATACAAACTGAGTTTCTGTGCATTTAGAAATGAGGACCAGGCTCAGGAACCACAGGACACTCACTGAGGAATAAACACCCGGGAGGACATGTCTGAGCAGCCAGTCTGCCAGTCCGTCGGGCCCTCAACCTTGCTCTCTCCTTCTCCCATTCCTTGTACAGTTTATACAACTTCTGAAAACCCACATTGCCATAGATTGGGGGTTCCAAATCCTGAGGGGCCTGGCAATGGAAATCAGGAGATCTGACAACTTGGTCAGGAAAAAGAAAGCTCTATTTCCATTCATCTCTAATTGAAATTTAGCATTTCATTTCCATTGGGAAAATAGGCTGCAAACTACAGCAATATTAGTACCTGTGACTCTGTCATCACTAGGAATCACAGATATTCACATGCTACAGATACCTCAAACTACTGTTTATGTGTACCACTATTGGAAATTATGGTAATTATTAAACCCACTCCTAGATTGTGCGGTTTTATAAAGAAGCACATCTATTATATCACAGGTGTAAGTGTTTAATATTTTGATAACTATTTCAATAAAATTGGCTTACTTGGCAATCCTATGTATTTTATCTTGTGCATTTCTCCAGACTGCCAAAGGGGTTGGTGGCACATTGGAAGTTAGCATCTCTTCTGTGGATCTTGACTAGAAAGCTTCACAAATAGGTAGAGGCTAGTAAGCTTTGCTGTACCCCTGCGTGGTGCTCTAACCTTACCATTAGCTGGAGTAGGTGGCAGCTGGTGGCATATGAGTTGAAAGAACAATGGCCACCTTGCCCATGACCTTCCTGTTTCTACATGTCCAAGAGTATGGCATTTCTGTAATATGCAAAGAGCTGTTTTTCTAAATGTAAGTGAAAATGCCTTGAATATCCTGAGGCTGTTTTTACTACCTTTGTGACAGGCATCTCAGAGGGGACCTAATCTGAGCAGCATCTTAAATCCAGGCACGGAGGTTCAGGGGAAGTTATTTACCAGGGTTCACATCAGTTAAAGATAATGAGGGTTTTAGTTTTATTCTGAATAGAGAATGTGTGCTGGGAGTCAGAAGCGGGAGAAGGTAAGGGGAAAGAGATAGAGAGAGAGGATGGGAAGAGAAGGGGATGAAAAGGAGATCTGGGAGAACTAGAGCCATTCTTCAGGACACCATTTCCTCCAACCCACATTCCAGTGTCTGCCATCAGCTCTCCTATGAATCTTCAGGACTCATAACTCCCTACGACCAACTTAGATTTCTCATAGATTAGTGACATTACTTCTCAGAAGTACTTTTAAGCACGTGGAATAGATTCAGCAAAGTTCACAAGATTCAATATACATTTTAGTTTTTTTGTTTGTTTGTTTTTTGCTTTTTTTTTTAAAGAGAAATCAGCTATTATTCCCAGTCCCACAGCGCCGCTTGATAATTACTAGATTGTGGGATCCCTTAACACGACCCGCGTGGTTCAGGGCCCACTCAGGGTCTGGTTTCTGGAGAAGGCCACACACTAAAATGAAGAGAGACTGGGACTGGGACTGGAAAAGAGTTAATTTGGAAAATGGGGGCCAGGCGGGAAGCCCACCTCTACTATTGGGAAGACTACCGCTCTGGCCTTTTACCATTCCTTTTATTGAGATTCTGAGACAAAGACATCCAACAGAAAATCAACAAAAATTTACATATGATTAACAAATTAAAGTTGCCTCATCCACCACTATCTCAACTAGACAATGAGTTAATAGCTCTGACCATTCAGAGCCATCAAGGTTGGCCAGCTCCCTTTACATTTTAATACCAGTGACAATGCTAGGTTTTGGTTCCCAGCACTAACTGTCAGCCTTTGACAAATATATCATGGGCTATTATGTAAGAAAATGGCCTAGAAGGCAATACCAGAGTGAGATGAGAAGTTGTTATGAGGAAGTTATAAATCCAGTCAAGTTTCTTTTTGGAAATGGATCATCCAAGGAGAAGACAGACTTAAAGTGCCTTCCAATTCTGGTACTCTATCCCTTTCCCCTCAAATAGTTAATCCCATCTAATCCTAGGCTTGGATGACATAACTAGGATCCTGACCGCCCCCTGCCACATCTAGATGACCCCTTAGATGGTGGGTAATGTAGAGTGCTTGGGCTTTGACCCCTGACAAACCTGGGCTCTCACCTTTGCACCCCACGGAGACTTCAGCTCCCTCCACTGAAAACAGAAGCCATCTTCTGGAGAGTAAGTAACAGGCGTGGGTTGCTGCAGACACAAAATTCCCTGGAATAATAAATGGTGAAAAATCTCCTGGGATTCCTGCAACACCCAGACCCACCGTCTGCAAAAGCTTTGTAGGTCCCGCTCCGTGCGGCAGGAGGCAGCAGACCCCAGCCCCGGGGATGCTGAAGGCCTACCTGACTGGCCACCTCCCCTCCGCGGGGCGGGGCGGGGCGGGGCGGGCCTGGGCGGAGCCGCACTTGACCGTGGACGAACGGACGCTGCGCATGCGCGCCTCGGGAAGGCACCGCCCAGAACCAGCCGCCGGGCTCGAAACCCCGCTAAGTGGGGCGCAGGCCACCAGGACCACTTCCGGATTTCAGGTACGACGTTTACTCCGGCTGTTCCTGGGAGGACTTGGGGCTGGAGGTGAGTCGTACACTTTTCAGTCAAGCACTTGCTGCCCTGCATTTTCTCCCAAAGGCGCAGGACCAAGCAGCCATGCAGAGGACCTTGGGAGTTTTTTGTGTGTGTGTGTGTTTTTTTTTTGTTTTTTTTTTCAAGAGATGGGGGTCCCAGGGATCTCTTCTCTAACCCTCCTGGGAATTCCCCATAGTTCTTCCTCCTTGCGGTCTTGGATCTCCCACCTGTCCTCTCTCCCACCTTCCTGGCGCTAGGGAGAGGTGGGGATAAAGGGTGGGGCTTGTGGACCTAAGCAAAAATGCGTGGCAGGGTCTTACTTTCCTAGCATAACCTAGGTTTCACCGGAAAATGTGTCTCTCGAGCCCCAAGGGCTGCAAAGTTAGGTAATTGTTGTTATTCAACATGTGAAAATGCTTTTTATATGGTAGCTTACAGAAAATCTCGTAGTGGGGACCCCAAATTTTGGAGAGTTAGGGGCAATGCAGATCTCTGTCACCTGGATTTGTACCCGGTGCACAGAGTCATTTTGCTGCATTGCACCCAAGATGCTTTCTGGCCCTTCTAAGTGCTGAGCATCTCCTTTGCGATGTGTCCCACATCGTCGTCCTCCCCCTCGTCCCGTCGTCTCCCCCTCTCCCCCCAATCTCTTTATGTTGAAGCTTTTCATGTGTGCTTCTGCGTTGCTCAAATGGTCCTGCCATGGAAGAGGAGAAAGGAGGGTGGTTGCTGTTTGTTGGAATTTTCTCTGTGATCACAGAAACTTCTTGCAAAGATTGGGAATAGATTTTTTTGTTCCTCCCTCCTTAAAACAATGCTCAGTTCACTAGGAGATTAAGGGGCTGGCTGATTCCTGGCATGAGAACTATAGTGAGGGTAAGTCAGTGACACCACATCTTCAGACAGAGGTTGTTTACTCAGGTTCATTCACCACTCATCATTTAGCAGGTATTTACTAAAAACTTCCTATGCATGACAATGAGCTTGATCCTGTGAGAAAGGCAAAATGAAAGTAACCTGAGCTTGATATTCAAAGATCTGGGCTAGCTGGGAGGAGAGATAAGTCCAACACAACTAACTCTATGTCAGGTAGAAGAGGGCGTCAGAGAAGTGGGGGGCTCAGAGGAGGGAGAAGAATCAGCCTTTCACATCAGGTGGTTGGCTCACTAGGAAAATTAGGTGCCCAGATTACTATCTGGTGATGAGTGATCTCTCATAAACATCAGGTCTATATAGGTGTTTTCCCAACTGTTGTGTCAGGCATCTCAGACTGAACATGTTTCAAACAGGTCTCATCACTACTGATCATCTCCCTCCTTCCCCCACCACACACCTAGTACTGCTGTTCCCGTGTCCCCTGTTTCAGGGAATAGCATCAAGGCTCCCCCGCCTCTTCCGCTCCTAATGGCCCAAGCCAGAGACCCAGGGTGAATCTTCTCTGACTTACCCCTCTCCCTCACCTCTACATCCAGGCTTATTGATGCTACCTCTTGAGCCTTTCTCATATCTGTCCACCTCTCTCCACCCTCATTGCCATTTCTCCAGGCCAGGCTACCATCATCTCATGCTTTTTTTTTTTTTTTTTTTTTTTTTTTTTTTTTTTTTACTGCAGCAGCCTCTCAGCTTATTCCCCTGCCTGGCTTCAACACATCTCCCGCTATTGCAGCCAGGAAGTGCTTGCTGGAATTAAATCTGATCATGAGGCCCCCTTCATTCATTCTTTGCTGCCCTTTAGACAGAAACCAGATTCCCTCACATGGCTGGGCTGGTCCTGTCTTTCTCACCAGCCCCATCTCTTTTCACAACCTCCTTGCAGTTCCTTCCATTTAAAAACATGTTATGGTTTCTCATGCCAGGAGGCCTTTGCCTACAACACGCCCTTCCTTGCTACCCTCCTCACTTCGGTTACTCCTCTTCTCCCCAAGGTCCCAGCTGGGATTCTGCTTCCTCTAGGAATCCTTCCTCATGCTCCCAAGCCTCTTTAGGTGCCCATGCCTCTCCTCTTAGGGCTCATTCTGTATCTGCCTCCTCCACTATGCTGTACTACAGCTCCTGGGAGACCAGGGCTGTGTCTGAGGACTCTGCTCCCTACTGCCATGTGCAAAGCAGATGCTCAATAAATAGCTGCTAAATGGAATTCAGTATAAATATTGATATAAGTTGTAATACCGTGTTTTCCCCGAAAATAAGGCATCCTCAGAAAATAAGACCTACTTACAGGTTTCCTTCTGAGTGAAATATAAGGCATCCCCCTGAAAATAAGGCTCCCCCTAGACTAAACATGAGAGATTTGGTCCACTGATTCTGAAAGAATAGGAGTCACAAGAAATTCACTGGGAAATTCAGGAATTGGATTGTTATGATGATGTTCCAGAAGATGATGACATGATTGTCATTGAATAAATAAGTAAATTCTTGATATTGTAGGATTCACAGTTTGTCTGGTTTGTGTTGACAACTACCGTACTACCGTACCGTATACAGGTAATAAATTTCCTTTATTTTCATTTAACAATAAATGTGTACCGTATTCTTCTTTATGGAAAAATAAGACATCCCCTGAAAATAAGACCTAATACATCTTTGGGAGCAAAAATTAATATAAGACATTGTCTTATTTTCGGGGAAACAGGGTATTATCGTCTGACTCGGTGGATGCCTGAATCATAAATTCACTCAACCTCAGTTGTTTTCTCAGACCAAGCTTAAAAATGAGTGTGAGGATGAACAAGAAGAAAAATCATTATTAGAGTAGCTAATATTTGTTGAGTGCTCAGTATGTTCTAAGTGCTTTATGGTATTAACTCATGTAATGATCACGGCTCTTTGAGGTAGATATTTCTTATTATCCCTGTTTCACAGATGGAGAAACTGAGATACACAGAGATTAATGAATGTGACCCAGCAAGTAAGTGGTGACATCAGGTTTGAAGCCAGCCATATACTGTGGAATATGATTAGTTCTTTCAGAAAGATACTAAGTAGGACTAAGTAGGACTTGCCATCATTGGGCTGAAGATGGCAAGTCCCTAGATAGATTAAAACTTTTAAGCTATGAGGCCATGTGGAGTGATCAATCCAGAATTTAAAACTCTAAAGAACATTTGTTTCGGTTGCATATTCACTACCCCCCCCCCCCCCCCCCCACCAGTAAAGCTCAGTTAGGAGAGGCATTATAGTGTCTAAGAATGAGACTTCTCCGAGTCTGAAATCTTGCTTCTGCTGTGAGACCTCAGAGGTGTTGCTTGTCTTCTCTGTGCCTCTCCTCATCTGGAAAATGGGGATAGTAATGGTGGCAGTTACTGCAGAGGGTTCTGGTGATAATTAAATGAGTTGATATATGGAAGGCCTTAGAATGGTGCCTAGCACATGGTACTTGCTTGTAAACATTATTATTTGTTTTCCCATCATTTAGTCAATAATGGTATTTGAACGCAGGTCCTTCCTACACTTTCATTCTCACTGCACTGTTTTGTGGGCATAGATGAGCTCCCTGTTTTATGTCATTCTTCCCACAGATACTGAGGATTTTTCAGTGTTGCCTCCACAGGGCCACCATCGTCTCCTCCTGTGCCCTAGATTTCCTCCCCAAAGACCCTTTCTCACGGTAAGTTCTAGCTAACCCTCTGAGACAAGCTCACAGCCCATTTTCCAGCCTTCCGAGTCAATTTGTTCCCAAGTGCTACAGGAAGTAAAAGACTGGGTTAGCCTACATGATAAGCAGTGAGAAAACTGGGAATGCAATGAAATCTCATACATCATTCCTTGTATTTACAGAGATAATTATTTTCCCCCTGGAGGAAATACAGATGTAAAGAAGTTAAGGTATAAAGCACTGTAGGGACTCTCAGCGGAGTTGGTTTTAAGGATGGGGTGTGAGGCAAGAACCAAGAGCCAGCTAGTGACCAGTGTCATGTCTCCAGCCTGTAGCCCGTATACTTTCCCCTACATCTTAGAGACCTTGGGCAGGATTTCGTGGGAGTCTCTCACCCCTGGATGTATGCTTCAGCTGCTGCTGTGATGCACAATACAATATCGTTGTCATTTAGTTAACTTTGTGCCAGGGCTTCGTTATATTCTTTAGTGACTTACCATTGATTAAGCGTGGATGTCTCTGCTGCCCCTGAAGAACTGTCTCATAACAAAGCCCGAGACAAAGCACATGTTTAAAGTGAAGCTGTGGTTCAGTCAACAGACAAACATCTGCATTACCCCTTTTCCATTCTTTGGTGTGAGGAGGATGGAGGGACAAATACCTGTTCAAAGATGAAAGAGTTATAAGATGGAGTTGCTGACATTAAGGAATTTAAAGAAGGAGCAGTTGGCTCCAGACCAGGCTAGAGTGACTAAGGTGGTTGGGTGATAGTCAAGAAGGGTGTGGGCTGTCGGGGGTGGTTGGGGTTTGTAGGTGGGAAAGAGGTGGACATTCCAGACATTAAGGGAAGATTGCGGTATTGTTTCCAGTGAGGAGACCTGGCTAACCACAGCAGAAATCTGACTAGCAGAAGTGGAAGGAAAATAAACAGCTGAAGGTACAGCAGGTTTGGAAGACAAGGAAAGGAGACTCAACCTGGGTGTCTCCAGGAGATGAGCTTGGTACACAGTGGTTGAGTGTTAGATGAGTGAAGATCTAGCTTCCCCTTTTTAGTAGAGAAATTAATGTCTATATTTAATGTCTATAAGTAATGCATATCACTTGCTTTCCCCTACTCATTTCATTTTGTAAAAGTGGGCCTTTCTCTTTTGCTATATGATTGCAGCCTTGCCAATGGACCTTATAGGTTTCGGTTATGCAGCCTTTGTGACATTTGGAAGTATTGTGGGATATAAGCGGAGAGGTAAGCCCTTTTCATCAAAATGCCTTGGTGAGGGCTACTGATTGTATAAGGAGCAGCTGGGGGCCTGGATGTCGGACCAGAAGCTAAAGATGTCCTAGAGGTGCCTGGGGACCAGCAGTGGAAGGGATTCCTGGATGGAAGGGGGTTTTCCTAAGTGTAGTGGGAAGCCAGAGGGTCTTTAATTAGAAGAGTGATCTGTCCAGTGTATGTTTTTAAAAGGTCATGTTACTATGTTTAGAGAATAGCTTTGGGGAGGAGGGTGTTGAAGGTGCAATGAAAAATTTAATACTATATCCAACTGTAACATTTTAAGCCTTTACATATGTAACATGGATGATATTATTAACCCTGTTTTGCAATTAATAAAACTCACAGAGGCCGGATGACTTAGCCAAAGTCCTTCAGGCAATAAATAAAAGAATTTGGACTAGAACCTAGGGCATTTGAATTCTCATTCAGGATATTATTGTAACTAGGATGTGTGTGTGCGCACGTGTGAAAGAGAGAAAGGGGGTAGGGAGAGGGAGACAGAATTTGTGTGTATTACTGCAATGG
This sequence comes from Pipistrellus kuhlii, assembly GCF_014108245.1. Lineage (NCBI taxonomy): Eukaryota > Metazoa > Chordata > Mammalia > Chiroptera > Vespertilionidae > Pipistrellus > Pipistrellus kuhlii. The sequence continues at coordinate 66,495,291 of NW_023425551.1, read as the reverse complement.
TTCTTAATCTGAATTGCAATCTGAATTCCTATGGATATTTAAAAAGTAGTGCTACATTGACTCTACTCCTCGGGATTCCAATCTAGCAGATTCTAAATAGAGTGAATTCCATGAAGCAAAGGCAGTGCGTGTTTAGTGTCACCAGCACGGATCCCAGCGCACAGAAGGTGCTGGGTGGGAGTTGGTGCAATGAGAGGACGGGTTGGGGACTGGCTGGCTGCCACAGTGCCCTGGTTCTTCCCATTTCTAAGTGTAGTCACCATTCTTCCCTGAGTCCTGGCATCTTGAGGCTGGAAGCTTTGTTAATTATTCAGAATAGAGCCAGTACCTGGTTTACATGACACTTCTCTCTCTATCCCTATAAGCTAAAAATACCTCTACATCTTATTTTTGTCATCACAACCTCACAGTAAAGAGATAGAGACAAGGAGAATAGGGAGAAAAGAAGAGAGGGACATAAGTCAACCGGTTGCCCCAGGTCATGCAGTCAATGTCAAAACCACTACCGCAAGGCAGATTTTCTTTTTCCCTCAAATTAGTTGGGATTCAGTATGAAATAGTCATTTCTTACAGACGATCCTCAAATAGACTGTCCTCTCATTGCACCAACTCCCACGCAGCACTAGGCTATGTCTAGTCACGATTCCCAAGTAGAAATACACTGGAAGGTGAATGTATCATACTTGATGTTAATTCCTTTCACTTTCTGATTCTATTTCTGTGCCCATACACCCACCTCTCCCCTCAGGTGGTGTTCCGTCTTTGATTGCTGGTCTCTTTGTTGGATTTTTGGCTGGCTATGGAGCTTACCGTGTCTCCAATGACAAGCGAGATGTCAAAGTGTCTTTGTGTAAGTAAGACACTTTCCAGGTACAGAACATTGTACCTGGGGGGTAGGTGATATGATGCTTCTAAATTTAATATTATTGCTCAGTGTCTTGGAATGGTACACAATAAAATATTTGGCCTTCTTCTAAATACTAAAATAGTATTATTTTATTAATCAGGTCTTACTTTAAAATATATATAATTATTTATAATAAATATATAAAATTATTTTCCTTACATTCAGTTACCTAAACATTTGTTGGGTGTCCCTGGTGGGTGACCAGAGTTCCTGAGGAAAGTTGAATAAGCCAGTAGTCCTAGTCTTCAAGGAGTATTCTGTAAATAGAAAGCTAAGTTAGAAAAAGACTTCCTTTTAAAGGTGTTTAAAGAATGGATTTTAACATGCTTGTTTACTAAAACCTTTTTAATGAGCTAGTTAAGTGTTTTAATAGAGCTATTCATCTTTTGAAGAAAATAGCAACCCAATACCTATGTATAATAGTTGTTATATTAGGAAGCTTAAATGATATCCCTTTTTCTCACAAGTAGGCATTGGTGAGGTGTTGGCAACTCTGATTCATGTATTGGTTTGTTTTTCAGTTGCAGCTTTCTTTCTGGCCACCATAATGGGTGTACGGTTTAAGAGATCCAAGAAAATAGTCCCAGCCGGGCTGGTGGCAGGCTTAAGGTAAGAAAAACTATTTTAATGTTCATTTTCCTCTGCATCTCATTTTGAAATGCTGAATTTTGGGCAAAAGTTGACGCAGTCTTTTTGCAGCAAGAGTTCAGGAATCTGGAGAAGGGCTATGCATAAAATGAATAGAGAGTAGACAAGAAATGTAAATTTGGAAGGCATTTGGGGGAATCAGGCAGAAACCAGCTCTCTAGTGAAGTGGCTCCCTGGCCCACGGCTTTTTATTAACACATTTTTCCCTTTAGCAAATGAAAGGTTTGGTAAACAATAAAGGATTATCAGGTTAGGGGAATTGCCCTCAGCTGTTTGGCAGCAGGTAATAAGATGCAGATCTTCAGCCTTCTGATGAACTTCTCACATTTATTATTCTAATTGATGTTCTTTAGCCTCCAGCAAAAAGTCAGTGTTAATTTTATATGTCAAAGTAATTTTTAAAAAATATATAATAAGCATGACTTTGAACTCTCAAAATATGACTTCAATCAGTCTTTGGGATGGATGTGCACAGAATATTTATATTGAATAGACTTAGTGTTGCCATAGTATTTGATCACATGTACACTATATCATTTTCAGAATAAAGAACTCAATTAAGTCTCATTTTTTTCTCAAGATTTACCCGTCTGAGGCAACATTTTGAGTTTTTAAGGGAGAAAACAATATTTTTTCCCAATAGGTCAGTAGGGAGCTTCAAGTTTCTCTTCATTTGCTCCCAGTAATTCTATCCATGAGATTAAGCATATTACCAAGTAAAAATTTATAGTTTATATGTTTTTTTGAAAGAGGTGAATAGCACTATTGTTTCTATTCAGCTCAATGTAACTTTTAAAAAATGTGTTTTTATCGATTTCAGCGAGAGAAAGGGAGAGGAAGAGAGATAGAAGCAACAATGATGAGAGAAAAATCATCAATCAGTTGCCTCCTGCATGGCCCCTGCTGGGAATCAAGCCCAAAACCTGTGTATATACCCTGACTAGAAATCAAACTGTGATGTCCTGGTTCATAAGTCTACACTCAACCCCTGAGTTATACTGGCTGGGCATATAACTTTTAATTCTTCCTGAAATCTGCCTTAATATATTGAAAGCCATAAAACGTTCATTTTCTATGATATACATTTTTGCCTTCTGAATTTTTTTTCTGAAGAAATAATGAGATGTATATAATGACTGGTGTTTATTGTGACTTTATTCCTAATGCAAAACATGATAAACTGAAAAATTAGAAACAACTTAAAAATTCACCACTAATGAAATATTTCAGTAAATGTTTGTCCCCTTAATGGAATATTGAGCAGGTGTTACATGTCATGTTTTAAAAAACTATTTAGTGGCATTGGAAAATGTTAATAACATAAGGAGAGATTATTTAAATGGATAAAAAATATACTGTGATCTCAATTTTTAAGTTTGTACATAAAAAACCAATATGGGAAGGGAAATCTCTCAAACTGTTAAGAATTTGTCTCTGGGTGGCAGCATAATGAGTAATTTCTCCTTCTGCTTTGTAGAATTTTCTAGTGTGGCTGTGTTTATGATTTGGGGAGGAAAATTGTGATTACAAAGACTGCTTTCCAGTTTGAGGCCTGTCTAAAAATGGTACTTGGTGGTGGAAAAAATCAGAAGTAGGGTTTATGGGTCAAGAAGATAAGACCCCAAAAATATGAAATGTCTGCTGCTACCACCCTTTCAAATTGCTGTTTTTGAAAATCACCAGATGTGTCTTAGGTTGATGTCCCTATTTTAGGGAAATGACTGTCAGTCGTTTCAGTTCTGGTGGTAAAAAGAAAACTTGTGTATTAAAAAAAAAAGACGAGATCCCAATCAATGAAAAGTAGCTGAGATGGTAATTACTCCTTAGAAGCACTTGAAAGGTTTGTGTTTCTTTAGAAACCTTTCTCTCATAATGCTTTATCCCAGATCTTTAGGACAGCAAGTTCTGATTTTTCTCATTCATTGAGTGAACATTTTAAAGTGGCTAATTCAGGCATGTCTGGGAAGTTCGAATGCAGGGCTAATGAGGTCACCCCTGCTCCAACGATAGAAACCTGGGAGAAGCCTGGGAGCCAGGGTTTAGTCACACCACAGTGAGGGGAGCATGTGGCCCTTTCTGTCTCCGCCATGTAAGAGCCAGCCTCCCTTTGCCTTTCTTCTCATCCAGCCTCATGATGATTCTAAGACTTGTCCTACTGCTGCTCTGAGAATCCGGAGGAACTGAAAGCTGAATTGATGTCATTCTACACTAATGGGCAGAGCACACTCCTGGAATTCAGAAGATAAATTTCAGTATGGAATGTCAAGATTTTTATTTAATACTAGAAACAAAAGAAATGCTGTCACCTCTAATATGAACACCAGTCTGCGGTGGTGTTGTTCTGTTTTTGAACAAAACTTTGTTTTCTAATTGTCAGGTACTGTTTTCATTAAGGGCATTTAATAGTCTGGCCAGAGTGACTCAGTTGTTTGAGCATCTTTCCATGTACCAAAAGGTTTTGGATCCAAGTCCTGGTCAGGGTACCTACCTGGGTTTCGGATTTGATCCCTGGTCAGGAAGCATATAGAAGGCAACTGATAGATGTTTCTCTCTCATATCTGTTTCGCTCTCTTTCTCCCTCTCTCACTTTCTCTCAGCATGTTCTCGGTGAAGATTAAAAAAATATACTTAAATTGTAATATATTTTTTCATTTGCTGTGTCTAGTTTTATATATGTGGTATTTCTTGGCAATTCTAAATACTCATCTGCAGTGAATTTAAATGAAACTCCAGGGTATCAGATAAAGGAATGCTCTAAGTGGACCTCAGAGAATGCTGATGTGTCTATGTCATTTGAATTATATTAGAAATTATATGTTTTGCATTTTAATTGTATTGCTGCCAGCATTATTTTTTTTTCCTTAAAAAAATACATCATCAGCACACTCTGTGCTAAAAGAATGTATTTAGTATTCAAATAAAAGATGGTTTGTTTTAAACCTGCTGTTTTGTGTGTTTTTTCATTTAATTAGTTTATTTTTAATTTATTTTTCTTGATTTCAGAGAGAAAGGGAGAAGGAAAGAGAGATTGAAACATCAATGATGAAAGAGAATCATTGATCAGCTGCTTCCTGCACACCCCCTACTGGGGACCTAGTCTGCAACCAGGACATGTGCCCTTGACTGGAATTGAACCCAGGACCCTTCTGTTCGAAGGTCAATGCTCTATCCACTGAGCAAAACCGGCTAGGGCAATATTAGGGGCAATTATTTCCACTAAGCTGCTTTTGACTTTGAAATCAAGTAGGAAGCTCCCTGAGTATATTTAAAGGATTCTGTTAGGATGTTTTGATGCACATTTACGTTCTCAGTGGGTTACACCCAGCAAATAATAGTTACAATTAAAGTTATTAGTTTGTCATTTTATGTCATTACATTATAATTTATTTATTTTATGTTTTACAAATTATACTAACATAATTATCCACTAACCTCTTGAAAGGTAATTAGTTTGACAAATCCACACACTGACTAATTTTCAGTTTTCTCTTCATTCCTTTTTATTATTTTTTTAAAATTAATTTCAGAGAGGAAGGGAGAGAGATAGAAACATCAATGATGAGAGATAATCATTGATTGCCTGCCACCTGCATGCCCCCTACTAGACGGATCAAACCGGCAACCCGGGCATGTGCCCTTGGCCAGAATCAAACCTGGAACCTATCAGTTCGCAAACCAAAGCTCTATCCACTGAGCCAAACCAGGTAGGGCTCCCTTTATTCTTTTTTTGGTGCAGAAGCAGATGAATTTTTCTTCAGTGGTTCAAATTATGGTTTCTAGTAGCTTTAACTTGACACTATACCTCCCAAAACACTGTGTTATCTGAGCAAAACCTTATGGAAAAAAGCAAAACGTTGGATTCCTGTTTTATCTAGAATAAAATCTCAATTCCTTGATAGTACTCATAGGAGTGTCATCTGCATTCTGCCATCCCCAGCTTTATCCCCACTCTCCAGCCACGCCTCCTCTGGCTTGGGGGACTGTGCACTTTCCCACACCGAGGCTTGAAAATTTGGGTTTCTCGGTCTGAAACCCTCTTGCCCATCTCCTTGCATGCCTGTTTTCTTCTCACTTTTAATGCCTCATCACCTCCCCCAAATAAATAACAAGTGCTGTCAAGGATGTAGAGGAAAGGGAATCCTCATGCAGTGCTTGGTGGGAATGCAGATTGGTGCAGCCACTGTGGAATACAGTATGGAGGGGCCTCAAAAAATTAAAAATAGAACTGCCTATGACCCAAAACAATAATTCAAAAGAATATATGCCCCCCTGTGTTCATTGCAGCATTATTTACAATAGCCAAGATAAGGAAGCAACCAGGTGCCCATCAGTACATGAATGAATAAAGAAGCTGTGCTACATCTAGACAATGGAATATTACTCGGATATCTTAATAAATGAAATATTACCATTTGTAACAATATGAATGGACCTAGATGGTATTATGCTAAGTGAAATAAATCAGTCAGAGAAAGACAAATACTATATGATTTCACTTATATGTGGAATCTAAAGAACAATATAAACAAACAAAACAAAAACAGACTCATAGGTACAGAGAAAAGTCTGATGGTTGCTAGAGGGGAGGGGGGTTAGGGGACTGGATGAAAAAGATGAAGGGATTAAGAAGCACAAATTGGTAGTTATAGTCATGGGATATAAAGTACAACATAAGGAATATAGTCAATAATATTGTAATAACTATATATGGTGTCAGTTGCATACTGGAAATTTCAGAGAAACACTTTGTAAAGCATATGATTGCCTAACCACTATACCTGAACTAATACCAAATAATATTGAATGTAAATGGTTTTTAAAAATAAAATTTGAAAACTGTTCTTTCGACAGCATGAATGGACCAGGAGAGCATTATGCTAAGCTAAATAAGCTAGTCCCCTGAGAGCGGGGAGTAGGGAGGACAGAAAGAGATTGACCATAGAACATATATGCATATATGCATAGCCCATGGACACATGCAATAGTGTGATGAAGGCCTGGGTGGGGCGGGGGTTGGATGGAGGGAGAAAATGAAAAAAGTCTTTTAATAGTGTCAACAATAAAAAAAATAATTAATTAAAAATGTTGCCTCCCCAGAATGGCCTGCCCTTACCATCCATCTAAAGTAAAGCTCTAACAGCATGGATGGATCTGGAGAGTATTATGCCAAACAAAATAAGTCAGGCAGAGAAAGACAAGTATCACATGCTCTCACTCATACGTGGAATCTAAAGAACAAAATAAACTGATGAACAAAATAGATCCAGAGACATGGAGGCATGGAGCAGACTGAGGGATCTCAGAGGGAAGGCAGGGCTTGGGGTTGGGAGAAGTGATTGACCAGGGAACTTACATGCATATACGCATGGCCCATGGATAGACAATAAAATGGTGAAGGCCTGGGAGGGGTGGATGTGGGGAAAAAACAAACAAAGGGGACATCTGTAATACTTTCAACAATAAAAATACATTTAAAAAGTTAAAAAAAATAAAGTAGAGCTCTTGTTGGTAAAAGGGTGCATACTTTCAGCTATAAGATGAATGAAGTCTGAGGATCTAATGTATAACATGGTGTCTTTGGTTGATGACATTTTATTGTATACTTGGAACTTGCTAAGAGAGTAGCACTAGAAGGTTCTCATATAAAAAAGGTAAATTTGTGAGGTGATGGATGTGCTCATTTATTCGATAGGGGAATCCTTTCACAATGTTACATATATCAAACATCACAGCCCTAGATGGTTTGACTCAGTGGATAAGTAACTTGAGATGAATTATCCAGGTGGGCCCCAAATCCAATGACGAGTGTCTTTACAATAGAAGAGAAGACACGGACACAGAGGGTGAGTCGATGTGAAGATAGAGGCAGGGATTAGAGTGATGTGACCAGGAGCCAGGGAAAGCAAAAAGCCACCAGAGGCTGAAGGAGGCAGGAAAGGGTTCTCCCCTAAAGCCTCTGGAGGAAGTGCTGCCCTTACAACACTTTGACTTTGAACTTCTGGCTCCCAAAAGTGTAAAGCATATATTCTGCTGTTTTAAGTCCCTCAGTTTTAGTAATTTGTTATAGCAACCACAAGAAACTAATATATGGGAACCTACTTGACCCACAACCATGGAATTATTTTGAAGCAAATTCTAGACAGCCTATCACTTCATCAATCAGTAATTAGGTATGCTAATCTCTAAAAGGTAAGGATTCTTTCTAAGCATAATAATACTTTTCTCTTATCACACTAAAAATTATAATCCCTTAATTTCATTCAATATTCCACATCCCAATTTCATCCATTGTCTCATGAGGGTTTCTTTACAATGAGCTTATGTGCATCAGAATCCATGCAAGATCCCTATGTTGCACTTGAGTGATAAATACAGTAGAGGCCCAATGCATGAATTCATGTGCCAGTGGGGTCCCTCAGTCTGGTCTGCAGGATTGGGCAGAAACCAACTCTCCCTGAGGGGTCCTGGATTGCTAGAGGGTGCAGTCAAGGCCAATGGACCCCACTGGTGCACGATTGGGATCAGGGAGGGACCATGGGAGGTGACGTGTTAAGCAAGGTCAGGTGGGAAGGAGGGGGTGAGGTGAGGACAGATGAAAGGAGGAATTCCCACAGGCCTGAGATTCACCGAAGGACTTAAAGAAGGTGGTGATACTCAAATGTGCACTTTAGGGAAAATATTGTATTCTGGTTGCAAGGAGACAGCAGACTAGATGGAAGTGAAGCTACAGACAAGGAGCCCTGTGTGTCTGTCGCTCCCTCCCCACACTATGGGGAAGCTCATTGTGGGGAGAAGAACTCAATATGCCAAAGCCCAGGTTTTCTGGGAGGGTGTTCATGATGAGCCCCGAGTGTGGCTTAAGTTAGAAATCACTCCCAACCTAGCCATTCTGGCCCAGTGACAGGCCAGAGGAAAAAAAAAGATTTTATATGTAGTCATTAACATTTAATTTATACATGTAATCTGTACCTTGGAAGTCAAGGTCTGAGCAACATTGAGGGATCTGAGCTCAGCCCCACCAAGCATTAAGCAGCAGAACGATGATGTGCCAGGTGGTTATGAACTTTAAGGACAACAGAGTCAACAAAGAGCAGAGATTGGGTCTGCTTTTTTGTAAATAATTTCCCCACCCCCTAGGACATACTCTGAAACCCTCCTGTATAGCACTCACGGAGCCCCCTCTATCAGCAGCAGCATGAACCTGGGAAAACGGCACTCAAGACAGGAAGATAAGTCCTTCAGTGAGTCCCAGGCACCTGGGGATGCACTAATAAGTCCATAATAGGCATATCACTGCTGTGTTGCATGAGAACCAAACTCATAACAAAAAACCAAAAAGCATTTTTAATATCAGAAGGAAAACATCTCCTAAGTAAAAATAAATAAATAAATAAATAACATTTCTTATGCCATTTCCAAGAAGGGTAGCTATTTTCTTGTGAACAACTGAGAATGTCAGATATGAATTTTACACTTGACTCTTTGATGGGCTCTGTGACAGATATGTGACAATTCCTGGAAAAGATGAGAGACATCATAATCCATGTTTCCATTTTTTTAAATTTAATTTTGAATTCCAAAAGAAATGCAATAGAAAGAATTGAAAACCTGATTTCATATTAATGTACAAGAATAAACTATAACTAAATCTGCTCATAGGAGATTTAATTATTTTGGAAAAGTTTATTATTCTCACATCTCTAAGTAGAGCACTTCATTGTTGGACAACTTCAGAAGATTGGTCCAGCATGCGCTGGGCATCCATGCCTGCTTTATTTAAAACTTAAAAATCTTCCTGGCTTCTTCTAGTGTTTTTGCATCTATGGGAGGCTTCCTCTGACTGCCGGGCTGCAGAAACTTCTTCACAGGTGGGAGGTTGCTGATCCTGGTTTTCAGAGCCTGCAATGCACAAAGCACAGCCTCAGATGGAGACACAACACCCACCCATCATTACACAGCCAGGCAATCTGAGACCCTCCTAACAGGACCAGAGGAGTCCCTTCCATCAGCACCAGCAGGGAGCTGGGAAAGGGACACCCTGCAAGACAAGAAGATAAGAGGAAGGAAACACAGCTTAGTAGCACTTCCCCCAGAGACATGGTTAACACTTGATTTAAGGTCACAGTCTTTCCTGTCTTCTACCCCACATGGAGATCTGGTAGCTTCATCACTCTTGTGGAGATAAGGAAGACTAATGAGTCTGTTAGAGCAACACAGGGAAAAGCTCCAAACTGAAGAATTGAATATGTGGGACAACTGGGCTGGAACTGAAGATAGAAAATATAGAAGGTCAACCATGAGGACAGACAAAAGTAATCGGGAGAGAAAAAAAAGAGAGAGAGAGAGAGAGAGAGAGAGAGAGAGAGAGAGAGAGAGAGAGAAGAGAAGAAGAAGAAGAAGAAGAAGAAGAAGAAGAGAAGAAGGAGAAGGAGAAGGAGAAGGAGAAGGAGAAGGAGAAGGAGAAGGAGAAGAAGAAGAAGAAGGAGAAGGAGAAGGAGAAGAAGGAGAGAGGAGGAGGAGAGGAGGAGAGGAGGAGAGAAGAAGAAGAAGAAGAAGAAGAAGAAGAAGAAGAAGAAGAAGAAGAAGAAGAAGAAGAAGAAGAAGAAGAAGAAGAAGAAGAAGGAGAAGAGAAGAAATGGGACAGTGGGGAGGGGAGCACATTGTTGGAGAGAAGGAGCAGGAGCTGATGACAGAGACACAGTAAGCCCTGGGTCCCTCTCATTGTGAAAGACAAACAACTCTCTTTGGAGTAGTGTCTGCCTCCAATTTCTTTGGCAAAACAAGAGTCTTGTCCTGCCTCAGACCAGGGCCTGTGAGCAAATTTTGAAGACCTGGTGGCAGGGAGTTTGGACAATGATGCCATAACATCACCAGTCCAAGAGCACAGACACTGGATTCCAAGATGGGGGGGGGTTCCCTCCCCAGGCTGTGAAAGGGGTCACCTTCAGCAGCGGGAAGTTGGCCAGAAGACTGGGGTCAATCTCTTCAACATAGTAGAGAAGTTCAACCAGGTGAATGTCGGCCCTGCTCAGCCTGTTGCCAACCAGATAGTGTTGTCCATGGCTCTTCAACACCTGGTGCATTGGAGGGAGCAGGTTATGAACACAGGTGCACTCAGGCTGGGTCCCCTTGCTCCTGCCCAGGTCTCTCCACCCTGGCTTCCCACCTGTGCTGTCTAAATGGGCAAATGAGGAGCATCAAACCACGTTCATTGCCCCTGCCTCAGTGAAATAGAGAGAACAGGGCCTCTGCTGTTCTTTCCTCACCCCTCAGCTGATGCCCAGGCAACCATCTCTTTTTCCCATCCCTATATCACTGGGCTCCCTCTATGCATCTTGCATTGGCCCAGGGCTAGCACTGGCTGTACTGTGTGTCTGTTGGCCTCTTGCTCTACCCTTTGAAGCCCTGAACTTTAGCACATGGCGCTCTCTCTCTCTCTCTCTCTCTCTCTCTCTCTCTCTCTCTCTCTCTTGGGCAAAGATCCATCTCTAGGACATCCTTATTCAATCCTGAGCAGACTATATCAGAGCCTACATTTCTTTTCTACTCATTTTCTGGTCTAACTCTTTGAGTCAACCTGCACTCACCCTCTCTCTTGCAATATGGGCTCTGTCACCTAGGTTGCACTACATTATGATCTGCTGCTGAAACGTCTATGTGTGAACTGCAGTGATACCTGTTTCTTTAAGAGATAACAATTTTATAGACATTTAATTCAAACACCACATTGCCACTTTTTTAAATGTACAATTTTGTTTCCTACGCATGTTGCCAGCATATTTTCTGATAAATTGCTTTCTTCCTGCTTCTCTTGGACAAAAAGCCCCTTCATGGTGTTCTGCCAAATCCACTCCAATTGTTAGTTTTGACTCCCAGAGCCTTCCACAGCCCACACCCTAAATGTAGCCATAAAATGCTATCAAATAGAGAATTCTAAATCAGGTCCTAATAAATTGAAATTTTGGCTCAGCCAGTGTTGCTCAGTGGTTGAGCATCAACCTATGAAACAGGAGGTCAGGGCACATGCCTGGGTTGCAGGCTCGATTCCATGCAGAGGCAGTCAATCAATGATTCTTTCTCATCATTAATGTTTCTATCTCTCTCTCCGTCTCCTTCCTCTCTGAAAACAGTAAAAATATATTTGTTTAAAAAAAATTTTTGCTGACAGATTATAACTTGGGTATAACTGGTACATATCCTCCCTGCAGCTGATTTTGATAACATCCCTGGAGAACCAGGGTGCTCCATCAGTAGTTAGGAGGGCCCATTGGAAGTGAAGGTCAAAGACCCAGGACTGCCCAAGCACCAGTTCTCTTGGTCCTCTAGTCTCAGTGCCCCCAAACACTAAACAGCCCGCTTACCTTTTCAAAGGCCGGGAGATAACGATTTGTTGTTCTCTCTCTGATCTGGGCCATCTTGGCATCTTTTTGATCAGGTGGGCATAGTGGCAAATGCATGATCATTTCATTCAGATCTGCCATACCTTCTGAATACATATCAATCCTGAAAGACAAAAATGACCCAATTGTCAACTGTCACCTGCCTTACATGTTATAGTTTAAAAATGTAAGAGAATGGGGAAACAGAAGAGGGCAATTCCATTGGGTGCATTTTTATATGCAGGTCATTCAGCTATGATTTCCTCTTAATTTTAACATTTCATATCAAGGTGGATATCTATGTCTAAAATTTTTGTTATGCCCATGACCAAATGTTCTGACAGAGAACATCAGTGAGGTGTCCAGAGTCACAGGCAGGGAGAAATGCTGGAGTCACTGCAGGTTCCCAGTGAGATGCTACCTAGGGTTTGCCATCTCTGCTGTGATTAGTTCAGGGCACAAACTCCATATGATCCATAAAGCTGAAGGCCTGCCACCTGAGGACTCTGCAGAGTCCCTGGCACAGACATCTCAGTCATGTCCCTCTCCCTCTCACATCTTGTAATACCACCCAGGCCCGTTTACATGCCCAATATTAGCAGTTCTTCCAATTAGTCCCCATAGAACACAGTCCCCATAGAACACGTCCGCATAGAACACAGTTTCCAACCCACTTCAAGTGTTGTTTCTAAACTTTGGCCCTGTTTGCACTGCTCAAGACTCCACCTCAAACATCCCCTGAATGGGTGTGATTCTTTATATAGTTCCAACCAGCGTATAGTCCAGGAGATAGGTTTTTATTGTGCCTAACTGGGCTTCCTATAAGATGTTTTCTTTTTTTAAGAGGTATCAATTTTATAGACATTTAATTCAAACACCACAATGCCACTTTTTAAAATGTACAATTTTGTGATTTTTTTTATAAATTCACAAATTTCTGTACCATCACTGCACTCTAATTTCAGAATATTTCCACACCCCCAAGGGAAATGCTGTGTGCTCCCGCAGCATTCCACATTCTTTCTCTCCTCCCCACTCCCACCTCACTGTCTCCTAGCCCCTGGAAACCAAAATTGCTTTCTGCTTCTATGAAAAGAAATGTTCTTGACACTTCATCTGAATGACATCATACAACCTGCACCTTTGATGTCTGGTTTCTTTTATGCAACATAATGCTTTCAAGGCTTATCCATGGTCACTCCTTTTCATGGCCAAATAATATTACAATCATGGATATACAAAACTTTGTTCATCCATTCATTGGTTGATGGACACTTTTTGAATATTATGAATAATGCCATTATGGACATTTTTGTACAAGTTTGAGTGTGGATATATTTTTTATTCTTTTGGGTTCATGCATACTTAGTAGTGGAGGTGCTGATATGGTAAATCTATGTTTAATGTTTTGGGTAACTGTCAGATAGTTCCTTACAAGATTTTAGTTTCAATCATGTGGTCCCATCACATCAGAAAGGAGACCCCTTCCCAGATGTAGTGGTATTGAATAAATCTGGCTGCTTCAGTACTTACATCAAAATGCTCCAGGCAATTGTAGCATCTTGGGCACCAATCTTTACAAACCTTTGTCAAGTGGCCAGTCCCCACAACAGGCTAATAAAGTCAGTTCTTGCAAACTATTCCTGTAATTTCTGGACCTTAAAAATTAGCTCCTTGCCGAAACCAATTTGGCTCAGTGGATAGAGCATCGGCCTGCGGACTGAAAAAGTCCCGGGTTCAATTCTGATCAAGGGCATGTACCTTGGTTGCTGGCACATCCCCAGTAGGGGGTATGCAGGAGGCAGTTACTCGATGGTTCTCTCCCATCAATGTTTCTAACTCTCGATCCCTCTCTCTTCCTCTCTGTAAAAAAAAAAAAAAAAAAAAAAACCAATAAAATATATATATTTAAAATTAGCTCCTTTAAATATATATATAATTGATTTTTTACAGAGAGGAAGGGAGAGAGATAGAGAGTTAAAAATATCGATCAGCTGCCTCCTGCACACCCCACAGTGGTGATGTGCCAGCAACAAAGGTACATGCCCTTGACCAGAATCAAACCTGGGACCTTTCAGTCTTCAGGCTGATGCTCGCTCCACTGAGCCAAACCAGTTTTGGCAAAATTAGCTCCTTTTGATCCTTTCCTCCCACAGCCTCTTCTTTAATGGTCTGAGCACCTGGAGTCATGACTCCACCATCCTCCTGGCTTCGTAGTTCACCAGTGTTTAGAAACCTCTGTCACTGCCTGTGCTACAGCCATGGACTGAATCTTCTCTAAGAAGGGGAATCCCTCCTCCTCATGCTCTCTGCTGGCCTGGTCCTAAGCCTTTATCTCCAAGGCCCATGCTGCTGCTGGTTATGATCCCACGACACAATCAGGCTCATTCAATGAAGAATCTAAATTTTTAATACTTGTTGATGGAAACACACACACACACACACACACACACACACACACACACACAAATACCTACAGGGCTCTCTCCTTTATGTCTTTCCCATACAGGTTGTATTTGGTGGCAATGTAGTTGAGAATGGCTCTGGTCTGTGCCAGCTTCATCCCATCGATTTCCACCATGGGCACTTGCTGGAACATCAAAGACCCATCTTGTGAAAGAAGAAAAGAAAAAGTAGAGTGAAATGTCTCCGCACTCATAGGATGAAAAGATGTTTGTTAAAATAACTAAAGATATGAATGGAAACAAAAAATTATGGCCTGGTAACGTTTTAATAGAAATTGTATTGGGTTTCCACTTCCTGTAACCTTTTTCTTCACAATTTTCCTTTTATTTTTTTAATTTATTATTTCACTTATCTTTTTTCACTTCCCATCCAGATGCATGTAGGTGCCTGTGTTTTTTGTTGTTTTTTTGTTTGTTTGTTTGTTTTTTAAATATATTTTATTGTTTTTTTACAGAGAGGAAGAGAGAGGGATAGAGAGTTAGAAATATCGATGAGAGAAAGTCATCAATCAGCTGCCTCCTGCACACCTCCCACTGGGGATGTGCTTGCAACCAAGGTACATGCCCTTGACCGGAATCGAACCTGGGACCTTTCAGTCCGCAGGCTGACGTTCTATCCACTGAGCCAAAACCGTTTCGGCGGTGCCTGTGTTTTTTAATTGACTTATCTTCATGAATAATTTAGGAAGAAGTTGGAGAGAGGCTGCCAAGGGCCACCAGCCAGGTGCCATTTCCAATGGGGAGTTCCCAAAGTAAGTCTGGTGGAGTTCGTGGCATTAAGGCAAATTCTAAGTGAGATTTCTATGTAGCTGTTCTGTGCGCTCTACAAACTCCAGCACTGATCACTGTGTGCAGGCAGGCCCTGCTTTCCAGACTCCAATGCTGCTGGCTCTTTCTCTTCCTCTTCCTTTCCTACTATCGTGTGGCCTTCCAACTAATTCAACACCATCTTGTTATCTGAGTCTGTAATACTACTGGGATATTACCTTGTCAAACCTGCCTGAGTCGTGTCAAACCTGCCATGTTGAAGGCAACTACTGGGCTTATTTCTACTCTCTTCACCTTGATTCATGTGTTTGAGTGTGGATGGATAGATGGAGTCCTGAGCAGACACACCTTCACTCATGGTGTATGCAGAAAGGCAGGAGAAGCAAAGAGGGGGTATTCCAGCTCACAGGAGGTGATTGCTTGGCAAATACTCTGAGAGTTCAAGCCCTAGTATTCTAAATGAGTGATAAGACCTGCTCAAGGACCCTTATTCTTATACTTGAACCACTTTTCTTCCTCTCTATGCCCCCCCACCCCACCCCTGCCAGCTCCCATGCACACAAATAGGCATTGCTTGGTGTTCAAACCTCACTATTGACTTTATAGATACCATTATCAGAGAATTTAGATACATAGTCTTACCATTTCTTAACTTTTCCAGGTCTTCTGGACTTTGCAAAAATTGCTCTTCAAACTGGAAAGCAGAAACAGTAAAGAAGTTCTTATTACTCATTCCATAGAAGTATAGAACTTAAAAAAAAAACAAAACTTTATTATTGTGAGTATTACAGATACTCTTCTTTCCCCGCCCCTCCCATTGATCCCCCACTACCTAGTTCCCACTTCATTCCAGGCCTTCACCACCCTATTGTCTTTGTTCATAGGTAATGCATATATACATATAAGATCTTTGTGGGTTTTTTTTGTTTTGTTTTGTTTTGTTTTAAAGATCTTTGGTTAATCTTTCCCCTTCCTCTCCCCCTTACCTCTGAGATTTATCAGTCTGTTCCCTGTCCATGCTTCTGGTTTTATTTTATTCATGATTTATTTTGCTCATTAGATTCCTTGTTTGTTTATTTTAATTTTTAAATACAATTGTTGATACATATGTATTTATTGCCTCATTCTCCTCCTCCTCTTCTTCCTCCTCCTCCTCCTTCTTTTTTCTCTTCTCCTCTTTCTTCTCTTTCTCATCTTAAAGAATACCCTTCAATATTTCATGTCATGCTGTGAAACTCTTTATCTGACCTTCAATTCTAAATGATAGCTTTGCTTGGTAGAGCAATCTTGGCTGTAATTTCTTCCTATTCATTACTTTGAATATTTCTTGCCATTCCCTTCTGGCCTGCAAAGTTTCTGTTGAAAAATCAGCTGAAAGTCATCTGGGTGCTGTCTTGTAGGTAACTAACTGCTTTTCTGATGATGTTTTGAAAATTCTCTCTTTGTCTTTAAACCTTGGCATTTTAATTATGATGTGTCTTGGTGTGTGCCTGTTTGAGACTCTTTGTACCTCCTAGACGTGTAAGTCTATTTCTTTCACCAGGTAGTGGGGAGTTTTCTTTCATTATTTCTTCAAATAGGTTTTCAATATATCACTCTCTCTCTCTTCTTCTCCTGGCACCCCCATAGTATGAATGTTTGTATGCTTGGATTATTATATGTAAATTATTCTTTATTTCAGTTAGTGTATGCTTAATTTCTGACTGGTTCTTATTCAGGTCACCTATGTTCTCACTAATTTTCTTGAAATTCTCATTCATATCCTTGAAAGTCTCACCAAGTCCCTTGAAGATACTTGAGCAGACTCATTAATATACTTGAGCAACCTCATAACCATTGTTTTGAACTCCATATCTAGTAGTTTGCTTGCTTTCATTTAATTTAGTTGTTGGTTTTTTTTCTGGAGATTTCTTCTGTGTTTCCCCCCCCCCCCCCATTTATTACATGAACCCTTTCCACTCTTTTGAAAAGTCTGACACACACTAAGGTAGAATTCCCAATTAAAGAAAGGGCCCCCAAATCAGTTTTTAAATTTTGATCAAAAAACAATCTTTGGTTTTTGATATGATCCGTAGATGTGAATATCACCTCTTTCATGTGCTGTTTTCTTGAGCTTGAGCATATTACTGACTCTTTGCATGTCTATATTTTCATTTATAAAATGTGTGTAGATATGGTATCTGTGCTATAGGTTGACCGGAATAAATTCAGTTAGGTATGCAAAGTCCTTTGATCAGTACCAGGTGCACAGTAGGTGCTCAGTAAATATAAGTTGTCATTATGTTTTAAGGATGGCTGCTTTTCATATCACCCATCCTCTTCCTTTATTTGTTAAATTTAAAGCAATCAAACCTTGGTGAAAATATACTCTGTTGTTGACCTACTTTCCTTGCTCCACACCCTCTTCAGTCAAGCTGTTGCAGAGGAGAGGAAGCCTGGGATGCTCCCAGAATCACGTGCTGCTCACCTCCTGTGCTGAACCCCAAAGCTGAAGTCTGGACTACAACAAAAACGTTGGGCTACTGGTGTATATAGAGAAAAAACTTGGTGGCACTATTTGAATTTCTGAGTATTTTTTTAAAATTATAAAATAGAGAAAGGACCAAGCTAAACCCCTATGCATTCATGAAACAATCAAGAAAGTACAAGCCAAGGTACATCTACTATGGAGAGATAACACTAGGAGGGCACTTGAAGGGAAGCTCCTGTCACACAATGCTACCTCACCTGAAAACCTCTTTTACTGCTCTGGCCCAAGGGACCAAATCCATGAGTTTATCCCTCTCTGGGTTCCACAGAGATCCCAGTGCCCTCTTATTTTAAAATTAGTTATTTAAAGAATTATTTTAAAATTAGTTTCTTAAAGTTATTTTAATTGAGAGGTGTGTTTCTCTTTAACACCTCTAGAGGGCAGAACTAAACAGAGTGCCATAGAAACGACCAGTTTTCCACAGAGAATCTGGAATTTTGACAAGGTAAGTGCTTGGCTGTGCTCTTAGGTGCTCCCATTCTTCTTTTATTCATCTGTTTACTTGTCTGCATCCTGACTGAATTACAAGCTTCCTGAGGACAGGGACCTTGTCTGTCCTGTTCTTCTGTGTATCCCCAGAACTGAGCACAGAAGCTGGCACTGAAAGGTGCTCAACAAAATCCTTGCTGATTGGGTGTATTAAATCTTTTAACACACAGTTTCTTACAGTCTGCTTCTCCCTATATTTCTGGTTTAGGCTTTAACTTAAATTACATTTATTTTATAATAGTGTTTTATTTTTTATCTCTTTATTATGGAAATTTCTAGCATAAAAATAAACAGAAAATTATCATCCTGCACCCATCACCCAGCTTCAATAATTACCGACTCAATCCAACCCTGTGTCGTGTTTATGCCCACTCTCCCGCTCTTGTAATAGTTTGAAGCCAATTTTAGACATCATATATTTTACCTTTAAATACTTCAATCCGTTCCTCTAAATTACATAAGAACTATTTTTAAAATAACCACAATACATGATCACACTTAAAACATCAACAATAATTCTTTAATATCATCCAATATTCAATCAATGTTCATGTTTTTAATGTTGCATAAATGTTACAAATGATATTTTACAGTGTGTTTAAATTCAAATCCAAATAAGTCCCACACATTGTGATTAGTTTCTTTAAATTTTAATTGTTTGTGTTCCTTAATGAGAAGAATTTGTTGTTGTTGTTGTTAATCCCCACCCAAGGATATTTTTTCCATTACTTTTTTTTTCTTTAGAGAGAGAGCGGAAGGGAGGGAGGGATGAAGGAAGGAGAAAGAGAAAGAGGAGGAGGAGGAAGAGGAGGAGGAGAGAAAGAGAAACAATTATGTGAGAGAGACATTGGTTGCCTTCCTCACCCTTACTGACCAGGGTGGGGATAGATCTGGCAATGCAGGTATGTGCCCTGGACCAGGAATTTAAACAGTGACCTTTCACTTTGGGGGCCATTGTTCTAACCACTTAGCAAAACCAGACAGGGTGAGAAGAAATTTTAATAATACATTAGGTTAAATCTGTTCATCTCTTAATAACTGGCAGTTTTCGTTTTAATGTAAAACTCATCAGAAGCTTTAAAAAAGCTTATAGCTTACTGAGAAAGTGTGTCAGGACAGTATGAAGCTAGGAAAATTCCTGGGCAAGTGGAATAGGGAAACTGAGACAAGAACATTAAACCAGGCCAAACAATTCGAACCTATGGACAGCTAGTGAAACACAAGACCAAATCTTCCCTAACCTAGGACACTTGGGAGCAAAAGGTTAATAATTCTCCCTGACCAGAGAATACCTAGGTTAACTCACCTGGTCAGGGAAATAGAATACAGAGACCCAATTAATGCCATTTGTGCCATCCAAACCCAAGGAAAAATGAAGTCAGGGGGAAAAAATAACAAAAACCCCATTAGAACCAGACAGACCTGAGGTAAAAGTAAAATAGTAAAGCAGACCAAAGAATAATCCTGAATTCCCTATACACTTATTTGGATGCATCAACATGTTAAAAACACAATTGCAAAGCTGATGAATATTCTATGAGCCACCCTCCCTCCTCTCTAAGATTTTCCTCCACAGGAAAAAAAAAAAAAAAAAAAAGATAAAAAGCCCTCAGGATAAAGACCAGTGCAGGCTCATTCTAGAGCACACCCATGCCCCTTCTTGGGCATGAACTTTTTACTTCCTCTGAAACTCTAAAGGTCTCCATGAGACTTGCAACCAGGAGAGCAGCAGGCTCAGCACCTCATCCTGTCTCCAAGGCCCCCTTTTCTCTGACTTCCCAGTGAGCTAAAGCCATCCCCTCCTTGGCTCACTTCTTTCCTCTAACGTAGGGGTGTCGAACTCAATCAGAGAAGGGGCCAAAATCTAAAATCCAGCCTAAATCTTGGGCCGAATGGTTTACTGAACAGTCATAAACTGTCATTGTGATGGAAACGCAGCGGAGTGCAGTGATGACAGCGCGGTGCGGGCCACATTGCAAGGCCTGGCGGGACGGATTTGGCCCTTGGGCCTTGTGTTTGACACATGTGCTCTAACGTTTCTAGGGAGCCAAAGCAGACCACTACCTAGCCTCTCTCCTGTTGCTTCTTCTCCCGTAAGTCCTTCCTTTGTTTCACTTCCCCATCTTTTAAAAAGCTAAACAAACACATTTACAGTACCCTCAAAATCACCTGAACTCGTGTTGTGAAACCTTTCCTACACCAAGTCAAGAATCTACACACTACACCCTGGCCTGAGGCAGACCCTCTCTGAGCCTGCCCCTGTCCGGCAACAAAAGTGCTTTGATACAGTCCATTTTAGATCCAACTTAAGATGACAGAACTCAGAACCCACCTCGACTCCAGCTGCAGCCAGGAGCCACCGGATGGACTCCATTCGGCCTCGTGCATTGAAGTAGTGAAGCTTGGGCTTCCCAGCCATGATGCAGTCTCCTGGTTTCTCTAAACATGAATGAATGAATGAATGAAACACAAAAGCAAACATTCACTTTCTGATGTGGGGTAGAAGAGCACCAACAATGCTGAGGAAGTATCTGCCTTCTCTGTGGCAGAGTTGGAAGAACCTCTGGAACGTATTTCTTGGTCTGGTTTCTCACTCATCACTAGCCACCCTAGCGAAATTATTCCAAACCATTGTCATGTTTCTATTGGGTAAAATCTGATTGACTTGGCAGGCAATAGGGGAGAGGGTGTGGTAAAGATGTATTTTTGGGTGTTACAGGGAGGGAAAGGATTATGAAAGTAATGACTATTGAAAATCTCCTAATGATTCTGGCTCTTTGAACACATTATATCTTTAATCCTCATAACAGCCCCATAAATTAGTTATTACACCCATTATTCAGCTCATGAAACCAAAGGCACGTTCACAGTCATACTCCCGCTAGGGATGGAAATGGAAATCTAAAAATGAATGAAAAAAAGGCAGGGCTAGAAACCACCCAGGTGTAGGCCCTGGGGGCCTGTGAGGCACCTTGAAACCAGAGGACTTCATTGAGAGGGAGGAGAAGGAGGGAGCAGAGTCAGTCCTCAGCACCGTGGAGGTTGTGCTGCATTTGTTCAAAAGCTGAACCTAGGGCAGAGACTCACTCAATTGCAGCTCAAAAGACTCTAATTCTTTCCACAAAAACAAGGTGCTAATTCCTTACCTTTTTTGAAATTCTACATTTTCCTATACTTGGTGTTTTTTATAAGCTAGAAAATTAATGTTACTGCGTTAACTTGACAGTATATGGAATGAAATTAACATTTGTTCAATGCCTACTATACAATGGGAATTCTCTCACCTATTTATCTTCACTTAATCCTATAAAAATCACCTGAGATGGATTCTTTTATTATTTTCCTTTTACAGTTGGGGATACTGAGGCTTCCAGAGTAACTTGCTCAAGGTTAAGTGGTGTCCACCAACTTAAAAAATGAAATTAAAAAAAAAAGGAAATATCAGAGTGCA
Organism: Pipistrellus kuhlii; assembly: GCF_014108245.1. Classification (NCBI taxonomy): domain Eukaryota; kingdom Metazoa; phylum Chordata; class Mammalia; order Chiroptera; family Vespertilionidae; genus Pipistrellus; species Pipistrellus kuhlii. The sequence goes on along the minus strand of NW_023425551.1, from coordinate 66,473,654 downwards.
TATTAGGTAGAACAGGTAATCATTGTTTCATGAGGCTTAGTGTCGGTTATGTTTGTTGTTTGTGTAGGTGTGTGCATATGTGCACACTTCCTTGGTTATTATTATAAGAGGAGGAGATACTTTGGTTGTGTATGACTTATCCCAGGCTGCATAGGAACTGGACATAGCCAGGAAACTGAGAATGAAACTCAATGCCTCCAACAAGAGAAAGAACTAGATCTATCATTGCATGAATGGAAACACACAGGACTCATTAAAAGCATGAATCACAGAGCCAGGACTTAGAGAGAAACAGTTGCATTTTCTTTCTAAATCCAAAATCCAAAGTACTATTTAGAAAACATTAATTCTCTTGAGCATTTTGTTGTTGAGGAGTTTGAGACAAAACATATACTTCTCTTTACTCAATGGATATATCTCTGAAAAAGTGAGTGGACTGGAATTTTAATACCAAAATGTTTTTAATATCCACATTGTTAAAGTGAGATTCAAAAATCTAAGCTTTAGAAAGTAAAGACTATTGTGGAAACATATTTAATCAAATTGTTTTGGGTTTTCTGTTTGTTGTTTTTTAAAATATATTTTTATTGATTTCAGAGAGGAAGGGAGAGGGGGAGAGAGATAGAAACATCAATGACAGAGAATAATTGATTGGCGACCTCCTGCAAGCCATACACTGGGCATTGAGCCCAGATCCCAGGCATGTGTCCTGACTGGGAATCAAACCATGACCTCCTGGTTCTTAGGTTCACGCTCAACCACTGAGCCATACTAGCTGGGCGATCAACCTGTTTTATAAGTACAATAGGTTTTTGTCTATTGTGCTTCCTTATCATGGAAAACGGAGATGCAATGATTCAGCAGAATGAAGAGGGGAATTTAGCACTAGCATATGGCAGTTGTTTGCTCTGGACTAGAATTCACAGAGCTTAGTGACTCAAATCCTCTCACTAAGCTGCCTCCTCCGTTGATTGAGGATCCAGTTACAAAGAGAAATAATTTATATCTTATGTAATGCTTTATCATAAAGCTCCTCCTTAAAAACAACTTTCTTCCCTCTCCAAATAGGAAGTACCCAATGTCCTGATATAACTGGGCCAAAAGTTATCATGAAACTGCCTAGTCAACAGAAAATGAGAACCACAGATAGTCAACAACTTGCCAGAGGTCACACACCTTTGTTCCTGATTCTCAGTATCTACTTACTGTGCCTCCCCTCTACAACGACCCTAGGAAATAGCTTCTAATATCCTGTTTTAAAGATGAGGAAACTGAAGTTTAAATGGATAAAGCACCACCCCTATTCTCCTATGTTTTGTTAGTGTTAGGCCAGTTCGAACTCATCTTCCGATTTCATAACACTTTAGCAGACTTTTTTGCTTCTCTCCTGAGAGCTTTGTTCATTTTTTCCACTCATTAGCCAGCTAATGGCTAAAGAGGAGGGAAAGAGAAAAGTGTTGCACTCATAAGTTTTTTTTTGTTCCCTGATTTTTAGTGGTTTGTCAAGAAGAACTATTAATACGTGCATGCCTTGCTTTACATTGATATCCTAAAAAAACTGTGAGTGGATGGGGAACTGGCATCTCTATATTTCACCTGAATAAGGAAGTCAGCTTGAAAGGAATTTGTCCGACGATAATTCGATAATTCTGTAGTAAAGGAGCTAAGTCTCTGGGGGTGGTCCTCATCACAGAGTTTTTGTTTGTTTGTTTTTTTAACAAAATCAAATCCAAATGGTTTACTATCACAAGCAATGCAAAAGGACTACATTTAATTAGTTACTAACTTATAAAACTGGACTAAAACCAAAATTAATTATATGCTGCTTTGAGGCACAGAGGGAATGAAGTTGGCTCCAGCCCTCGGGGAACCATATGTGGTAGACACAGTCACCAGACCAGCTCCTTGCCCTCTGGGTCAGAGTCAGCAGAGAAAGATAGGAACCAGGACTGATCCCCCACTCTCATTGGTCACAGTCTGGTGGGCAGACATGAGAACCTGATTAGGTCCCAGCCCTCATTTGTCACACCCTGCCAAGGTTAAACACTGAGATCAAGCCTGTTCCATGCCCTCAGGGGTCACAGACTGATGGGGGAGAACAGACATCAGGTTGGGTCCCATTGCTGGAGTCAATGTCTTGTGTCATTCAGTGGAGAGCTAGTCCCTCGCTGCAGCGCTGTCCTAGACTTCTCCTACAGGTCCCAGCTTTCTTGAGGCTGGTTTGCTCCAAGAGAGCCCTCACAGCGTTTCTTAGCACAGAGATGGGAGACTTAGAGACAAAGCCCAACTCCTTTCTCTGTAAGGTTCATATAGTGGCCAGGTTGTTTAATATTTGCATCTCAATTCTCTCTTCTAAAAATAGAGATAGGTAATATGTACTTTTGAGAGCTACTGAGAAAATTAAATGTGAAAATGTACATAAAAGTCATAATAGGAATTAGTAAATGCAGGTCCCCTTCTGTTCCCAGCTCTGGAGAGTCTTTGAACATATTAGTTCATATGTCTTCTTTTATCTGTTTATCTATCTGTCTATCTATCTTCTTCATCATCATCATCATCATCATTATCATCATCATCATCTCTCTGTCTGCCCATCCTCTATCATCTGTCTGTCTATCGTCTATATCTACTCATCATCTATTTGTCAATCTATTTATCTAGCTAGCTAGCTTAGATAGATAAACCCACATGCCTGGGTTGTGGGCTCAATCTATCTCTTGATTCAGAGTTCCAGAACAAATATGATTTTATTCACCCACAATCAATCTGCATGTTATCCAGCTTTTTTCATTAACCACGTTATCCTAACAGACACATATTTTGTCTGTTTAGTTGAAAATACTTTATGGTTGACTTTGCAGTTAGCTATTACATCTACGTAATCTTTCCAAGATAAAGTTGTTTTAAAAAACGCAGTGATTCTCTATCCATTTGCACCTCATTCAACTCCACAGACTGTAAATAGCACCAGGATGGAACTCTACCCAACTCTGTGTTTTCCCTCCAAGTGCAGAGTGAAATGAAGAGAAAAAGTGAGAATATTAATCTTAACCATGGTGACTGAATTGATGAAGTGATGATTTCTTGTAAAATTTATAAACCAATGATCATTGCTGCTTCTTTAGGTGTAAAGCTTGGAAATTTGAGAAAACTATGTTAACTTGATTGTCAAGTACATTCCTTAAAACGAATTAAATGCACATTTCTTTAATATTTTTCAACAAACAAGAAAAAAAATAGAACAATGGACAGGACAGCTTCTCACAACAATGTATTATCTAGCACGACACACTAATAGCATCACGGTTGAGAATGCTGTTCCAACCATTTGCTAGCCTGGCCATAAACCCCAGAGAGAGTATGGGACTTCTCAGTTAGCTAATCACAGCTGAGACTGAGTGCAATCTAGTGCCATTGACATTCAGACTGATTTCATCCTATCATAATACATTTAATTTTGATCTTTCACAGCCTCTAAAGTAGTAAACAGTATTGCCATTTACAATGGCTGTACGTTGACTCAACAGAGAAAGAAACTTCAGAACAAACACCTAAACTCTCTTGCACTGTCTATCTATCTTCTTCATCATCATCATTATCATTTCTGATGATGCAGAGCAGGCTTGCACTAGTCAGGTTCTCAGATTGCCTAAAATGCTATCATTTTTTTTCTTCTCATATTATTACTTTTTCTCACACCATAAGGCTCATGCCCTTGCTTTCTGAATTCTTCATTTTTACATTTTCATAAAGATGCAAAACAATTCTGAACTGTTCCCTAACACAACAAGAAGGCATAATGTGAGCATAAAACAGACATTTTCTTGTACTATGGACACATTTTGAAATATTGTTTTAGTGACTTCTCTGTGAGTATGTGGTGCCATTTATGAAGGTTTATAAAATCAGTACTTACCTTATTAAAGTCTGTCTCCCACTTGTCTCAGCAATTCACAGCCACCTCTTTGTGTGTTTGGCAGTCGTTTTTACAGTTGAGTAACTCCTCCCTAAAGGGGGAGCTTCCAGATAAGGGAAAGCCCTTCCCACAATGTTCAGAGTCCATGGGTTCAATGCTAAATAAGAAGAAAAATGACAAGTCATCCTCGGATCATGAAACAACTGGTTAATATGTTCCTTCTCAGGGTCAGCAAATAAAAGATTAAACAAACCTTTTCAGATTATGCTGCTCTCTCTGCCAATTAGTGGGCATGAATTTTTGAAGAGTTTGTTGTGAAGTTGCATGAATTGGATGCAAGGACTAAGGCAGATGATAAACCTGTTCTGTGAGCAGCGAAGGGAGCTAAGGTCAGGTAAGGGCAAGCTGATTGGAGAATACTTTCTCTGTTGGTTTTCAGATAAAATACAGGACACCTGATTAAATGTGAATTTCAGACAAGGGGCATTCTTATAGGAAAGTATTTATTGTTTATCTGAAATTCACAATAAACTGAGCATCCTGTATTTTCTCTGCTAAATCTGGCAACCTGATTAGTACACCTTTTCTTCTATGCCACACTCATATCAGCCTCGACTGCCGCTGGGCCTTTGCACCAGCTTTTTTAGCCACTACAGCATTGTTGACCTTATATGTTTAACATCAGTTTTCCCCTAATTCTGTGAAGTTTTGGAGGTAGGGCTTTTATCTTGTTTCCAGTCATGTCCCCATTGTCTGGCATAGCACCTGGCACACAATAGCTCAATAAATAATATAGTTTTATAAATTATTAAAGGGAAAATTTTCAGCAAATACAACTATAGAGAGAATGATAGAAAGTAGAGAAAGTCCAACATACCCATCCCCCTGCTTCAGCAATTGTTAACAATGTTTTTTATCTGCACCCTGTTGGGGAGGGAAAGGAGAGCATGGTGGTGGCCTCCTAAAAAGACAGATCCATGTCCAAATACTTGGAATTGTATATGTGACCATACTTAGAAAAAGGATCTTGCCGAAACCGGTTTGGCTCAGTGGATAGAGTGTCAGCCTGCAGACTGAAAGGTCCCAGATTTGATTCTGGTCAAAGGACATGTACCTTGGTTACGGGCACATCCCCAGTAGGGGGTGTACAAGAGGCAGCTGATCCATGATTCTCTCTCATCGATGTTTCTAACTCTCTATCCCTCTCTCTTCCTCTTTGTAAAAAATCAATAAAATTTATTTTAAAAAAAGAAAAAAAAGGAAAGGGTCTTTGCAGATGTAATTAAGTAACTTGAGATGACATCATCCTGGATTATCCAGGTGGGCCCCAAATCCAATGATGAGTGTCTTTACCACAGAAGACAAAACACAAGACACAGAGGATGAGTTGATGTGAAGATAGAGCAGGGATTGGAGTGATGTGACCAGGAGCCAGGGAAAGCAAAAAGCCACCATAGGCTGAAGGAGGCAGGGAAGTGTTCTCCCCTAAAGCCTCTGAAGGAAGTGCTGTCCAGACAACACTTTGACTTTGAACTTCTGGCTCCCAAAAGTGTAAAGCATACATTCTGCAGTTTTAAGACCCTCCATTTTAGTAATTTGTTATAGCAAGCACAAGAAACTAATATGTGGGAACCTACTTCTCCCAGAATCACGGGATTATTTTGAAGCAAATCCTAGTCAGTCTATCATTCATCTAACAGAAATTGAGTATGCTAATCTCTAACAGATAAGGGCTCTTTCTAAGCATAAAATTCTCTTATTACACTAGAAGTTATAATCCCTTAATTTAATTAAATATTCAGCATTCCAATTTCATCCATTGTGTCACAAGGGTTTCTTTACAGTGGACTTATTTGCATCAGAATCCATGCAAGATCCCTATGTTGCACTTGAATGATATGAATACATCTATGAAGACGTGAGTGAATGAATACAGATGTCAGGCAGATGAGAGTGTGTGTGGAATCCTGAGGCATTTCCAAAGCCCAGACTCAAACCCTTAGGTCATCAAGCTGTGGGTGGAGTTGTGTAAGGTGTTATGACCATTTGTGATGGAGCAATAGGGATGCCGCCTGGCCATGCCTGCACACCAGAACCTCTCAGGAGAGTGGAGAAGGCACAATGGCATTCAGCTTTGTTAGTGGGCTCTGAGGGAAGGCACAGAGGAGAGCCCAAATCGCCCTCAGAAGCAATTGAGGTGAAGAGCTAAGCATGGCCATGTGGAAAGGAAGGGGTGAAGACAGATGTGAGGAAGCATCCCCACAGGCCTGAGATTCACCGAAGGACTTAAAGAAGGTGGCGGTACTCAAATGTGCATTTTAGGAAAAGTATTCTGGTTGTAAGGAGACAGCAGCCTAGATGGAAGTGAAGCTACAGACAAGGAGCTCTGTGTGTCTGTCAGCTCCCTCCCCACACTACGGGGAAGCTCATTGTGGGGAGAAGAACTCAATATGCCAAAGCCCAGATTTTCTGGGAGCGTGTTCATGATGAGCCCCGAGTGTGGCTGAAGTTAGAAATCACTCCTAATCCAGCCACTCTGCCTAGTGACAGGCCAGAAAAAATAGAAAAAAGATTTTATATGCATTCATTAACATATAATTTCTACATGTAATCTGTACCTTGGAAGTCAAGGTCTGAGCAACATTGAGGCATCTGACAGGAAGCACAGCCAGGAGCCCCACCGAGCATTAAGCAGCAGAGCGATGATGTGCCAGGTGGTCATGAACTTTAAGGACAACAGAGTCAACAGAAAGCAGAGCTTGGGTCTGTGATCTTGTTCATTTCCCCAATCCCTAGGACACTAACAAGTCAGAGGAAGGCATATCACTGTTGTATTGCATGAGAGCAAAACTCATAACAAAAACATTTTCATTACCAGGAGGAAAACAGCTCTTAAAGAAAATTTCTTATGCCATTACCAAGAGGGATAGCTATTTTCTTGTGAATAACTGTAAATGTCAGATATGAATTCTACACTCAACTCTTTGAAGAGCTTTGTGACAGACACGTGACAATTCCTAGAATAGATGCAAGAGAACTAATAATTCATGATCCCATTTTTTTAAATTTAATTTTGAATTCCAAGAAAGACTCAATTGAAGGAGACTGAAAATATGATTTCATATTGGATTTTAATGAACAAGAATAAATTGTAACTAAATCAGTTCACAGAAGTTTATTATTTGATTGCTTGCAAAAGCTTATTATTCTCACAAAATCTAATGTCTACTTCTAGATAGAGCATTTCACTGTTGGACAACTTCAGAAGACTGCTCCTACATGTGCTAGGGAATCCTTGTCTGCTTTATTTAAACCTTGAAAAGCTCCCTGGTTGCTTTTGACACTTTTGGGTCTGTGGGAGGCTTCCTCTGACTGCCAGCTCCAGAAACTTCTTCACAGGAGGGAGGTTACTGATCCTGGTTTTCAGAGCCTGCAATGCACAAAGCACAGCCTCAGATGGAGACACAACACCCACCCGTCATTACACAGCCAGGGAATCTGAGACCCTCCTAACAGGACCACCGGTGTATTCTGTATCAGCACCAGGTGGGGACTGGGAAAGAGACACCCAGCAAGACAAGAAGATAAGAGGAAGGAAACACAACTCAATTTTTCTAGACAACATTCAGTTCACAGTCTTCTTTCCCACATGGAAACCCTGTGGATTCTCACTCTTGTGCAGACAAGGAAGACTAATGAGTCTTTCGGAGCAACACAGGGAAAGGCTCCAAACTGAATATGTGGGACAACTGGGCTGGAACTGAAGATAGAAAATATAGAAGGTCAACCATGCGGACAGTCAAAAGCAATCTTCCCTGTGAGAGAGAGACAGACAGACAGAAGGAGAGAAGGAGCTGTGGGGAGAGAAACAGTGTCTGAGAGAAGGAGCAGGAACTGAGGAAAGGAAATCAGAGGAAGAAGATCTGTTCACACAGACTCAGGTAAGAGAGACAAGGACTCATGTGGGACGAAGGGAATCCCAGAGAAAAATGAAGACAGCAACTCCATGGAGCAGGGCTGAGGACAGAGCCCTAGATACTTCTCATTGTGAAAGACAAACTATTCTCAGTGGGGCAAAACAAGATTCTTTTCCTGCCTCAGACGAGGGCCTCAGAGAAAAATTTTAAGACTTGGGGGCAGCCGAGCATAGACAATGATGTGATCATAACATCACCAGTCCAAGAGCCCAGATATTGGATTCCAAGATGGGGGATGTGGGTTCCCTCCCCAGGGCTGTGAAAGGGGAGGAAACCTTGCACCTTCAGCAGCGGGAAGTTGGTCAGAAGACTGGGGTCAATCTCTTCAACATAGTAAATAACTTCAACCAGGTGAACGTCAGCCTTGCTCAGCCTGTTGCCAACCAGGTAGTGCTGTCCATGGCTCTTCAACACCTGGTGCATTGGAGGGAGCAGGTTATGAACACAGTTTTACTCAGGCTGCACCCCTGCACCTCTCCAGCCTGGCTTCCCACCTGTGCTTACTCCCTGGACAGGTGCAGAGTATCAGACCACATTCATCTCCCTGACTCAGTGAGACAGAGAGAGGTAAGTCTTTGCTGTTCTTTCCTCACCCCTCAGCTGACGCCCAGGCAACCATCTCCTTTCCCCATCCCCATATCTCTGTGCATCTTGGTCTGGTCCCGGGCTAGCTCTGGCTGCACTGTGTTTCTGTGTGCTACATGCCCTGGAGCCTCAGCAGCTTTGAGATTTCAGGACTTGCCTCTTCAGGCTGTTCTCTCTCTCTCCTTCGGGTAAAAACTCCATCTTCATGACATAATTCCTCAATCCCGAGAACACTACTTTAGGATCTATATTTTTCCTCTTGTCTGCTCGTCTCATCTCCTGGTCTACCTAGGTAGGACATGAAATAATCCTGGAACAATGTGAACTCACCATTTCTCTTACAACATTGTCTCTTACTCCTAAGCCACCTGTGCCTCTCAATAACATTGGGAGAATTTGCTATAATTCACATGTGAACTGCCTAGGGGTGATTGCACTTGTCTGTAACTTACTTTTAAATGCATCAAAAATAATATTTGGTTACAGCAAGGAAGGATGGGGAGAGATATGATTAAGCAAACATAATTATAAAATGTTAATTTTTAATCTAGGTGGTCAGTATATATGAGTTTATTTATGTCTCTTTCAACTTTTTTGCTTCAATTTTTTATAATCAAATATTGGAGAACTATGTGATGCTTATTAAAATTATTACAGCAATGTGGAAATCATTGAGAAAAAAACACACATGGCCAAAACCGGTTTGGCTCAGTGGATAGAGTGTCAGTCTGCGGACCGAAAGGTTCCAGGTTTGATTCCAGTCAAGGGCATGTACCTTGGTTGCGGGCACATCCCCATTAAGAGGTGTGCAAGAGGCAGCTGGTCGATGTTTCTCTCTCATCGATGTTTCTAGCTCTCTATCCCTCTCCCTTCCTCTCTGTAAAAAATCAATAAACTATATTAAACACACACACACACACACACACACACATACACATGGACCATTGACTAAAGATAAAATTTTGGCAAATAGACTTTTAGACTAGATAGATAGATATGAATGGATAAATAATTAATGACTATAATAAAATATCAAATGCTACATTTTTATATGCATTTTGCATTCACGTGACCATAGGGCTCTTTATTTTCATGGGATCATGGGACTTTTTGTACATGTGATCATGGAACTCTTTATATTCCAATTATAGAAACATCTAAATTGCAAAGTCTGTTTAGGTTCTCATCATGTGAAATGTACCTAAACTCTTAGCACCACAAGGACCAGGAGTGTACTAGTATGCCCTGATTAATACCAAATCCTTTGCTCTTTGAATAGAACCTCACACACAAGCAACAAATTAACATTTGAGTGAATGAATGATTTAATACTTAATATAAATAAGTTCCTCAGTATTAATCTTTTTATTTCTATGTAAGCCTCCTGTATCCCTTACAATCTGGTTGTTATTTTTCATTATTTTTATTTAGCATAATGTCAAGGTGTTTTAATCTGAAATGCTCCCCTTTTACCTTCAAAGAGAAGCATTAACTAATATAGGTATTATGTATATTGATGGAACTTCATTTCCTTAGTTTTGCATGACTTTCATCAAAGGTTTGAGAGCCATGTCCACAAAATTTGTAGATTATTTATTCCTTAACATCTCTGTATTTGTTTCTTCCTCTCCATCCTTTCTCTCTGTTTAGATAAATCTCATCCATCCCAGACACACTACCATATCCTCCTGGTGGGCAGTTGGGGGTCATGTTTCCTACGCATGTTGCCAGCATATTTTCCAATGAATTGCTTTCCTGGTGTTCCTCTTGGATGAAAAGCCTCTGCATGGTGTTCTGCAGGATCTACTCCAATCGCTCGTGTGGCTCTAACTGTGGCCATGAAATGCCATCAAATAGAGAATTCTATGTCAGGGCCTAGTAAGCTGAACTTTTGCTGACAGATTATAACTTGGATATAACAGGTTCCTATCTTCCCCACAGCTGATTTTGATAACATCCCTAGAGAGCCAGGGTGCTCCATCAGTAGTCGGGAAGCCCCATTGGAAATGAAGGTCAGTGTCCTGGGACTTTCCAGGCACCATTCCTTTTTGCCCTCTAATCTCAGTGCCCCAGACACTGAACAGCCCACTTACTCTATCAAAGGCTGGGAAATAACAATTTGTTGTTCTCTCTCTGATCTGGGTCATCTTGGCATCTTGTTCATCAGGTGGGAATAGGTGGAAACGCATGGTCATTTCATTCAAATCTGCAATACCTTCTGAATACGTATCAATCCTAAAAGACAAAAATGACCCAATTGTCAATTGTCACCTGCCTTACAAGTTATAGTTTAAAAATGTAAAAGAATGGGTTATCTGAAGGTCGCAAAGTAATTCACCTCCATTGGGTGAATTTTTATATCTCTCTCATTCAGCTATGATTTCCTCTTAATTTTAACATTTAATATTAAGGTGGAAATCTACGTCTAAAATTTTTGTCATATTCATGACCAAATATCCTGACAGAGAACATTAGTGAGGTGTCCAGAGTCACAGGCATGGAGAAATGCTGGAGTCACTGCAGGTTCCCAGTGAGATGCTACCTAGGGTTGCCATCTCTGCTGTGATTTGTTCTGGGCATAAACTCTATGTGATCCATAAGGCTGAAGGCTTGCCACTTGAGGACTCTGCAGAGAGTCCCTGGCACAGACTTCTCAGTCATGTCCCTCTCCCTCTCTCATCCTGTTATACTACCTAGGCCCCTTTATATGCCCAATATTAGCAATTCTTCCAGTGAGTTCCCATAGAACACAGTCCTTATGGAACACAGTCCCATAGAACACAGCCCCATAGAACACAGTTCCCAACCCTCTCCATTTGCTGATTCTAAATGTTGGCCCTGTTTGCACTGCTGATCCTTTATATATTTTTAAACAATGCATATTAGAGAGGAGCTTTTTTTAAATTTTTTTCCAAGCTGGGTTTTCTACAATATTTATAAATATTCTAGTATTTACATTATTTCAATAAAGCTAGCATTAATATCACCCTTTAAAGTCTACTATTCTGTAGATTTTAGTACATTCTGAAATCATCATCATACTCTCTAATTCCAGAACATTTCCTATCAGGCCAAAAGAAATTCTGTATTCTTAACCTTCACTCCTTATTTCCCCAAAACTCCTTCCCCAGGAGATCACACAACTACTTTCTGTTTATATGGATTTGAATGTCTGGACATTTCATATGAGTGGAATCATTTTATATATGGCCTTTTGTGTCTGGTTTCTTTCATTTTGTATATTATTTTTAAAGTGCATTCATGTTGTCACCAACATCAGAATGTTGTCCTCTCTATGGCTAAGTTACATTCCATTGTGTAAATATTCCACTCTTTGTTCATTCATTCATGAGTTGATGGACATTTCTATTCTTTCCACTATTCAAATATTATGAGAACGCTGCTATGAGCATTTGTGTGCACATTGGGGAAGGTCATCAAGGAGATGTGAATGTCACTTGACCCCTAAGCTGGGCCTGGGCAATTAGAGGCTCCCCACTCCCTCCCCTGTGCTTGGAATGTGCTCTCCACATGCCTTCCCAGGGACACAGCCTTGAGATAGGAATGCAGTGATGAGACCATCTGGACTTGATGTGTGACCCAGCTCAGGCCTCTATATAAGCTTTTAAAATTCTGAAGGTGGAATCAGAAACCTCGCATCTTATAGACATGAACAATGTCCTTGTTTATTAAACTTGCCACCTACCAATAAGGACTGGAGTGCCTTTTTCTTCAGTCTCTCCCTGCCTTTCACAGGTGGGAGCCAGCTTCAGATTTCACCTGAGGGCTCCCAAGGAGGCCTATGAAGCCATAGTACAAGGTTTAGTGTGGATGTATTTTTTATTACCTTGGATACATACCTAAGAGGTGGAGGTGCTGACATAGGATAACTCTTACGTTTAACATTTCGAGTAAGTGCTACGAGTTCCTTACATATTTTAGTTTCAATCGTGTGGTTCCATCTCAAAAGGAACCCCTCCCCTCATGTAGCTGTATTGAATAAATCTGGCTGCTTCAGTTTCTTAAAAAAAATGCTCCAAGTAACTGTGACCTCTTGAAAACCTGCCTCTGGTAAAACTTGACAAGTGGCCAGTCTACACAATGGGCTGTTGAGTTAGGTTCCTGGTAACTGTTTCTATAATTTCTGGAACTTGAGAATTAGCCCTTTTGTGTCCTTTCTTTCTCCAGTTTTTTCTTTAAAGGCCTGAGCACCTGGAGTCATGATTCCACCATCCTCCTGGCTTCATAGTTCCCCAGTGTTACCTCTGTCACTCCCTGTGCTACTTCTGTGGACTGACTCTTCTTTTCTAATCCCACTGCTTGATTCCACTTCAAGTGGAATCCTTCCTCCTCATGCTCTCTGCTGGACTGGACTTCAGTCTATTCCTCTAAGACTCATGCTGTTGATGGTTATGATCCCCCGACACAATCCTGATCATTCAAAGAAGAATTTAAATGGTTATTAATTGTTTATTAAAACACAGAAAAAATACCTACAGGGCTCTCTCCTTTATGTCTCTCCCATAGAGGTTGTATTTGGCAGCAATGTAGTTGAGAATGGCTCTGGTCTGTGCCAGCTTCATCCCATCGATTTCCACCATGGGCACTTGCTGGGACATCAAAGACCCATCTTGTGAAAGAAGAAAGAAAGAGTAGAGTGAACTGTCTCCTGCATCACAGTCTTTTACGTGGAAAACAAGTTTGTTGACATTATCAGATTATACTTCAACAAAATGGCATTTTGTTCTTAGTTTTTCATAGTATTTTTTTCTTATCAATCTGCTTTTTATTTTTTAACTCACGATTTTATCTATCTTTTTATTTCCCATCAGATACATGGTAGCTGTCTGTAATTTTTGAGATTGATTTATTTTTGTGGATGAGACCTGCTGGAGGAGCCTGACCCTTACACTTAACTACTTTTCGTCCTCTTTTACCTACCCTCCAGTTCCCACCATATACACACACAGGCATTGCCTGGTGTTCAAATCTCACTATTGACTTTCTAGATTCCCTCATCAGAGCAATTTAGATACATAGTCTTACCATTTCTTAATTTTTCCAAGTCTTCTGGCCTTTCCAAAAATTGCTCTTCATACTGGAACCAGAAAGAGTAAAGGAATTCTTGTTTTTCTTTCCATAGCATTACAGAACTTTTAACCTTAAATGACCTCTGCCTGGTACATCATAGGGAGCAGGTAAGATTTCTGAGTTTGGCATGGTACACAGAGGAACACAATCATGCCATTTGGAAATTCAGATTAGAGCCATCAAGAACAGAGCATGAAGCAAAATAAGCCAGTGAGAGAAAGACAAGTAGCACATGATTGTGTAGAATCTAATGAACAAAATAAACTGACAAACAAAACAGATCCAGAGACATTGAAACATGCAATAGACTGATGTATTTCAGAGGAAGTGTCGGAAAGTGGGAGGCTGGAAGAGTTGACCAAAGAATTTACATATGCTTAGCCCATGGTCAAACAATAATGTGGGGAATGCCTGGGGAGTGGGTGTGAGCAGGGTGGAGGGAGTTATTGGGGCGGGAGGAGGGGGGAAGAAGGATAGAACATCTATAATCTTTTCAACAATAAAGATATTTTAAATACAGGACAGAGCATGCTCACACTTGGAGTTTCCATTCACCTCCACCTGCTTTTACATGTCATTGGTTAGGTCATGATTTGGAAGGGACGTGTTATCAGAGGGAAGGGTCTGGGAAGTTCTTCTAGTTATGGAGTTTTAATATCTCAGGAAAGCCTTTCTCTCCATAGGAGATAGGCCAGGAAAGTGTGTGCCCCCCCCGCATGGGTTATCCATGGGCCCATAACCATCTAAGATGCTGTCACCAAAGTGACAATTACATCACTTCATTTTATTTTATAGTTTAAAAGGGATATTTTATGATAAAAGTTGTGGTCTCTAGCTTGCTCAGTGGAACAGTCTATTGTGAATCTACATAATTTTATGGGGAAAGACCAGATAGATAGTGAGTTATGTGTGCTGCAATTTATAAAGCTTCCAGTTCAAGACAAACATAAAGGATGGAGGATGGTCATCTAGGGAGGATAGCATTGGCTGGCATGATGTTCCTTGTGAGGCTAATGGAGATGAAAATAATTATGAAGATCAACTTTTGGAAGCAGAGAACCCAGGAATCCTGGCCAAGAGCCTTACCCCACGCCCTCTTCAGTAAAGCTGGGATGGAGAAGAGAAAGCCCCTCCTATGCTGAACTCATCCTGCTCACAGGCTCTGAACACGATCCTAAACCCCAAAGCTGAAGCCAGGGTGGGTTTATGGAGGAAAAGAAGAAAGAAAGAAAAAAGGCTGCATGGCACTATTTGTATTTTTTGTGTACTTCCTGACTCATGAAATTAAGAAAGAGCCAGGCTCCAGTCCCCATGCCTTCATGAACCAATGAAGAAAGGATAATCCTGGCTCAGGCTCAGGTAAACATGTTGTTATGAGACAGAAGGGAGCACATTAAAGCTCCTGTGTCCCTCACCTGACACCCTCCTTTACTGCTCTGATTTGTGGGACAGTTTCCTGAGTTCATCCATGACTCCCTCTCCTAAAAACCCTCAGGGTTGCTGAGTCACTCTGATGTGGACTGAGACAGATGTGTTTTTCTCATTGACACCTCTAGAGGGCAGAGCTCAACAGACTGCCACAGAAACCACACAAACTACTTTTGTGGTTTTATCTTAATTTTAATTTCATTACATTTTAATGTTATCGTTTTTATCCTTTTGTTTTAAAAATTTCTAGCATGTACAAAATAAAAGTAATACAAATATCCTCTTTGTATCCATCACCCAGCTACAAACATTATCACACAAGCCAATTTTGTGTCAACTATATGCCCACCCACGCTCCCATCTTGTGAAAATTTGAAACAACCCCATTTATTACTTAACTCTTTAATTTATATTTCTAAAAAATTACATTTATTATCAAAATAACCACAATATCACACATAAAATCACAACTAAAACTTAACAATGATTTTTAATATCCTCTAATATTCAATCAGTAGTTGTATATGTGTCATAAATATTTTACTGTTCATTAAAATCAAAATAAGATCCATAAATTATGTTTAGTGGCTGTTTCTGTTGTTTCATTAAAAATTTTATTTTAATTTTCCCTGTACTCTTACAATGGCTGGATTTAAAAAATTTTTATTGGTCAAATAGTCCAATTCTTTCCTAATATGCATAATATTTTTATTTAAGGCAAAACCATTCACAGGCCATCTAGTATGAAAGTTTTCTCACTTATGTGAGAAAATACTCTAATACAGTCAATTTTAGATCCAACTTAAGATGACAGAACTCAGAACCCACCTTGACTCCAGCTGCAGCCAGGAGCCACCTGATGGGCTCCATTCGGCTTCGTGCATTGAAATAGTGAAGCTTGGGCTTCCCAGCCATGAAGCAGCCTACCGGTTTCTGTAAACATGAGCGAGTGAATGCATTCATCAATGAATGAAACCATAGAAACAAACTGTATTTTATGGTATACATTTGGACAGAAGGGTGAAGTATCTGCTTTGTTAATGGTGGAACTGGTGGAGTCCCATGAGGTCTTCCTTTGCCCATATCCTCACCCAATAGTGGCCAATGGTGTCAAATTGCACCAAGTAAGTCTCAGGTTGCCGTTTGTCCTCACTCTGAAGATATAAACAGAGCAGTCTGTATCCCACACAGTAGAAGCAAGCCAGCTGGTGAGGGGCCTTGAAGCCAGAGGACTTAATCACAGAGGAGGGGGAGGGGGGAAAAGGGGGCAGAGTTAATCCTCTGCTCTTTGGTTGCCATGCTGCCCTTGTGCAAATGCATGTAGTAGGCCTTAGTCCTGGCCTGATAGTCACCAAAACCTTCTAAGTTCTCTCCACAGAGGAAAGGGTTCATTTCTATTTTCTACTGGAATTCTATATTTTTTCCACCACTGGATGAATTTTATTTTCCATTTAGAAAAAGGGATATTAGTGATTACCTTTATAGTACATGGAAAGGAACTAACATATTTAGTGTCTACCACATAACAGATATTTTCTGATTTTTATCCTTATTTAATCTTGGTAAAAATGACTTGAGTTAGATCTTACTTTATTTTATGTTTATAGTTGGAGGTTCTGATGGTTATAGAGGTTAAGCAAATGGCCAAAAATCAGGGGCAAAATCAGCTCTGGCTGAGCACCATTGCTCTGTTCCAAGCTGTAGCACATGGATGGGAGGAGCCAAAGACAGCTCCTCACATAAGGGCTAGGAAATTCCAGCCAAGGTCTGGGGCAGGTTTTTTTTTTTTAAATTTATTTATTTATTTATTTATTTATTTATTTATTTATTTATTTTATCAGTGATGTAAGTACAAAGGCACAAGAGTCATAAAAAAGGAAAGGTTTGCTCTTCCTGAAAGCTGCCAGGGGTGACATCTGAAAATGGTTCACTGTTCACTTGACCCAGAAAATCCCACAAAGTCATGCAAGTCAAGAGGTTCAAATCTTCCTGTTCATTGCCCAGGCCATCAAGGGTATGCATATTCAAAAGGCCACCACGTAATCTGATGGATGCCACTTTATAGAAGCTACGTGTGCCATTCCGTTGTTACAATGTGGAACTGGTAGGGCAAGGATTCAATTGCCCAGACTTAGCAGGGGGACAATTTCTGTCCCATTCTTAGTCACTGGACATCCAGTCAGAAAATGTTTATAAGCATTTTTGCAAGATTTTGTGGTTAATTTTTTTAGCAAATCATATATGTGTTCGCATAATAGTTATATTTTTAAAAAGTACATGAAACTTAATTTTTATATGTCAAAAGGTAACCATAAATTAACATTGCAATTAAGCAATAAATGCTGTGTTTTATTCTGCCTTTTCTCAAGGTGCAGCCAGCACTATGTTTTCTTGAAGTGTGTAAATAAAGCCCTGTATTGTCATTCCCTATTTAGCCTTTTTTACAGTTTAGAGAACTAGGGGCCACAGGTGTCCTCAGTAAAACTGCAAATTCTGGTTTGAAGAGAGAGAACTCTGCCAGTAGGGGAGGAAGCCCCCTCCCTTTCCCATGCTCCCCCTTCTTAGGAGAAGCAGCACTTTTCATTCTCCTCCCCCTGATCTGTTTGTTGTACAATCCCTGTCCCTCTTATAAAACCTCCGTCAGCACTGAGATCTCAAGGTGGTTTTTTCAGATCTGGGAAAAGTCCCCCATCTTCCCAAGATGCCAGCACTCAAATAAACCTCTTTTCTTTTTCACCACACCTGTGTCATGAGTTTTGCTCTCATTGCAAAGGCAGCCAAATCTGGGTTTGGTTACAAAAAGAGTTTAAGTGTTCCAAATGATATTTATTTATTTATTTATTTATTTATTTGCTTGCTTGCTTGCTTCTTAGAACCTTGTTTCTGGATGACATGTAATATATTTTCTCTTCTTAGGACGTTTCATTCAAACTTCCTCAACTAACACTCATGGAGCAGCTTCATGTATCAAGCAATAATGGCTCTTTGGGAACAAGAAACAAATTTGTTCCTTCCCCTTAAGGGACTTAAGTCTGGTCAGAAAAATCGCCTTATTGACAACTGGGATTCTGAGGCTTTCCTGAATGAGAACCCTGTTTTTGCTCTTATGTTGAGTAGTGCTTCTTCCAGGGCACTACTGACTTTCATTAGGTTGCACCCTACTGGGTGACTTCATGTGCCTTCTGAAAACTAGTGTTCCCTTGATGTATGATGCTCTCCCCTCAAGACTTCCCAAATTATAGATCCAGAGAGGGTCTGAGAAGTAGGCTAGTTCTTCAACGGTATGAGGAATATGCTATACCAAAGAGAGGGTATGGCTTGCCAGCTAGCCAGTTAGTGATAAAGTCTAAATTAGATCCCAATTCTTCTGGCATTCAGACTAGTTTCTTCCTATTATTCTATGTTGCTGAATTTTCATAGCCCTCAGAAATTAGTGTCTTTGGCCGCCACTAAATTAGTGAGCTTCCGGAGAAGTAGTTGTAGTACACTTTGTATTGAGCATAATTCATTGCTCAACAGGCCATTTGCTCAAAGTTCAGTACACTCCCCAAATGACATGGCATGGGTAGATTTCTCAAAAGCTATGCTTTTGTTCTTTTAAAATTTCCCTAGCAAGGCTTGCCATTTTACAATATAGCAGTATAGAGTGATTAAATCATAAGCTGGGATCATAAAATGAAGCCAATCCTGATTATAAAACCCAACATTGTGCCATTTAAATGAAACTATCAAAGCAGTAGAACTTTCCACATGGTAGAAACACAATGGTTATGACAAAAAGCTTTGGCAAGGTAGCACAGAGGAATATTCAACTTGCCAAATAGAAGGAATTTGCAAATCTTCTGTCATACTGGAAATTTCACAGCTTAAGAGAAGGCCATTATTTTCTTAAGTTTGCTTAAGAAATAAACCAGAGGCATTTGACTTCCTATTTTAAAATCCCTATACATTTAGGTTCACTAGTCAGTTTGAGTCTTTTCTTTCTAAAAAAAAACCCTTCCTAATCTTTGGTCCAAAAGTATTAAACAAGGAAGAGGAGGTGAAGGAGAATGAGAGCAAGATGGAGGGTTGAGGAGGAAAGGAAGGAGAAGGCAGAGAAAGAGGAGGCAGATATGTGTTTAATCACAAAGTAACTCATAAAAACAAGCTACTATAAGAATTCACCTATGGAGGTGTAGTTCAGATTCTGATTGGAAGGCATTGCTGACAATTGGTTTCCCAAAAGGAGGTGTCGGTTCAAGAGGCACATAATCATTGTCATACATTTTCTTCTCATTGCTCAGTGTGTGACCTTGTCAAATTTACATTCAGTACCATGTGTGTTGACTACTATATGCACACACTAATGCATCATTTATAATGGTGAAAGTGTCTTTAGTGTAAGCTCACATGCTCTCTTGTAACTGAAATGTTGTATTTTCTCATTACCTATAATAATAACACTCATACTTTTCCCATATTATCAAGTTCTCTGCCTTCATTTTCAAGATTATTAGTTATTTTCCTTTAAAGAACTGGCCTTGAGCCTGAACACATAAGGAAGACACAATAAGAACATAGAGTACCCACATAAAATAACACATTATTAAAAATTTCCAATGACAGGAACACTAGAAAATTTATAAAGATGTGTAAGGTCAGTACTAACCTATTAAGTTCACGCTCTCTCTCTGCTCAGCTCTTCGAGGTCACTGTAAAATTCTGTGTTGGATGCTTAAACATCTTGACAACCCTCACCCTCCTAAGGGGGTGGAGTTCAATAAGGAACAGTCACTCCCACAGCTCCCAGCCTCCACAGAGTTCAATATTAGACATGAAAGGGAATGACAGTTTAGCAATGTTTCATTTCAAGATTATCCATAAATGCACAAAGAAGAGATTTCAGGTTTATTTGGTTGCCCAAAAGGTCCATGGAAGCAGGCTTCTATTAACATTGCTGCTTATGTAGGATTTGATGAAATTTGCTCTAAAGATGGAAACATCTTATGGGAAAATGTATCATAGGAAGGTAGTGTCAGAAAAGAGGATAAGATAGAGAACATAGGGACATATCAATCTAAAATCTAAATTCCTAAAACAGAATATGGTTGCAACCCAAATTCTCTAGACCCAAAGAATCTGTCTGAATATGGTTGCAACCCAAATTCTCTAGACCCAAAGAATCTGTCTGAATTCTCTAGTGGTGGGGAGGAAGAACTCAACTGCCTTAACCTGGGCCATGTTAGACCCCTTCCTTAGTGACTACAATTCAGCATTTCTCTCTAGCCTCAGGACCCTTGCATGTGCTGTTTCTTTTGATTGGAACACTCTCCTGTTGTACTGTCAGGCATCCTGTGCTTGCTCTGTCAAGTTATTATGACCTTATCTGTTTAATATCTGTGTGTCTTTCTTCATCACCCCCCCCCCCCTCCATTAACTGAGACCTGCCCAGTGCCCATGACTGACTATAGTGCCTGGCACCACATGGAAGAGACTTCATTAGCAAAAATAAATACATATAAATATGTATACTGTATCTTTTTCTAATGAAAAATTTCTAACAGATATAAATGCAGAATGACAAGTATAATGGGCCTTAATGGACCCATCACATTACCACAATAATTTTCAACAATGTTTTGAAGCAAATCCCATTGAATTGAATTTAACATATAGTTTTTTAACTTTGGTGAAATTATTTATTACAGAAAAATTGTAAAAGTGGTGCAGAGTTCCCAAATATCCTTCCCCCAGTTTTGTCTAATATGAATATCTTACATAACCATAGTAAAATGATCAAACCAGGAATTTTATATAGATATAATACTATTAACCAAACTCTAGATCTTACATGGGTTTCAGCAGTTTTTTGACCAGAGTCTGTTTTCCAGTCCTGGATTTCACACCGATTAGTTGCCATAGTCTCCTCCAATCCATGACAATTCCTCAGTCTTTCTCTATCTGCTGACATTGGACTTTAGGAGAGCACTGGTCTAATGTCCCTCAATATGGCTCTGCCTGACATTTCCTCATGGCTTGATTGAAGTTATATATTTTTCTTGCAAGAATACCACAGAAGTTATGCTGTTCCTATCTTAGGCCATCACTTCCAGGCATAACATCTTACCCAAGACAAAATATGTCTTATTAATGATGAAGCTAATCTTGATTATTTGATGCAAGTAGTGTCTGCCAGTCTTGTCAGCTATAATGTTCCTATTTGGAATAAATATTTTATGGGGAAGTAGTTTGTGACTATGCAAATATTCTGTTTCTAAATTAGCTTTCACCCGCCAACTCTAACATTCATTATGGATCTTGCCTACAGCAAATGTTACTGTAGTGTTTGTTTAATGGTGATTTTCCTCATTCCTTCTACACTGAGTAATTGAAATTCTCTTGTAAGAAAGAGCTATATCTTCTCCCTATTTATTTCTTCAATTATTGACTTATAGCAGCATTGACTTCTGGATATTTTATCATAAGGGTTAAGATTTAATACATTTTGTTGTTAAAATTTTTCCAGCTTTGGCCTTTGGGAGATTCTTCAGGTTGGCTCCTTTAAAACAAGTTTCCTCCCTTTATGGGTAATTCCATATATTTTCTGCCCCAAAGTTGTTTCGGGTTATCCTGTGTTTCCTCTTCACCCCAATCCAGACTGGTTAAGCAGACCTAATGAATATGCCCAGGAGGAAGGCAAGAGGCCCTCCATGCCCACGGCGGTATCTGGGCTGGAGCTTGAGGTGAGGAGGGATGTGAGGAGGCACCTGTGCAGGCATGGTGATCATCAGATTTTCATCTTAGAAAAACTGTTAGTGAACTAAAGGCATTCATTTGTCTGTGTGCATCAAAGCCCAATCAAATGCAGCAGGTTTATTAATTGAGGAAATGGCGCCAAGCCCAGAGCCACAGGTGAGCAAATGCTCAAAGACCTGGCTCCTGATGGCTTCTAATGAAACATTATGAAGGGGAAGAAATCATTAATCATGATGAATAAGCGAGTTAGGGTTGTGGTCATAGTTATGGTTCTAATGATTGGTCGATGCTAGGGTAGTTATCAATGAATCTGGTCCTGATGTCAGCCATGGTATTGCTCTGTCTGCTTTCACTAGGGTGTGGTTGGTGGGCTGGTTCTGCTTTTCTGGGTCTGGAACTGAAACCCAACTGAGGCCTAGATGTCATCTCTAGTTTGGCTGACACTGTCTCTGTGGTCAGGAGAGGCTTTGTTCCTAAGATGGTTTGATTCCAACCAGAACCTCATTGTTTGGAGGACTTACTGATTAGGGGAATGGACATGCAGGGGAGAAAGAGGTGGGTGAGCCAGGGTGCTGTATAAGGCCAGTTTGAATCAAAGGGAAAGAAATGAAGTTTCTGCATGGTTACAAACCCCTCTGGTTGCAAGTAGAGAGCAGATCAGAGGAGTGGAGCTGCAGATGGGGAGGTTATTGGGGTGATGGAGGTGAGAAATCATGAGGCCTCATCTCAGGCAGTGGAAGAGAGAGCTGTGCATGGCAGTTGGAAGTTGCGTAGCCATGGTTCTGTCTCATCCAGGGGGTGGGCAAGGAGAGGCAAAGCCGCTGTGTGGACACCCCAGAGGGGCTGGCAGTGCTTCTCTGGCTCCAGGGAGGAAACAGAGTAGCCTGTGGAGCAGACTTGCTGAGTCTGGTTTCTGAGAAGCTGAGTTTGAGGGGACTGAGGAATAAGATGCTGGAGATGAGCTGTGGCTGTCAGGAGCAAAACCCTGAATTGAAATAAGGTAACCAGTCAGGAGGGAGGAGAGGCAGGGGCAGGGCTGTGTACCCAGCTTGGAGCATGTTTTCCCTTGGTCAACAGAGGAGAGAGGAAGCCCTGAGGTCTCCCGGAGGGAGAAGGAAAGATCCTGTAATACAGGTCCATCTTGCTCATAACATGGGATAAGTTCCTGTCAACTTGGAGGCAGCTCGCATCCTTCTTCCCTGGGACATCATGCCCCCTTCACCCAGAAGCAGACCAAGAGCAGGCAGCTCCCTCACAGGGGACCAGTAGGGTCCCGTGAAATCAGCAACTAAACTGATTCAGGGGGAGCTCTTCCCAGACCTTTCTCTGGCACATGACCAGTGTACCTCTGCCTTCTGGACACATCCATCTGGCTGCCCCTCAGGCAACTCAAAGTAACCAAACCTCAAACAGAAATCGTGTTTCCATTCTGAGATTGGCCCTGCTGGTCCTCACCATTGCCCAGGCTGGAAGCTTGCCATATCCCTGACCCGCTTTCTCCCTGTGAATCTCCATTTCCCCTTCACTCTCGCTCAACACAGCTGCTTCTCTCCACACTGACCCATCTTTCAGTGCAGGCTGCCATAATCTCTTATGCGATTTCCATAGAACCCTGCACTCCAGACTCTCTGTCCAGACTTGGTCCACGTGGTGCTATATTCCAACTTCCATGTGGCAGCCAAAGTAGTTTTGCTTTTCTCCTCTTTTTGAGATATAATTGACCTTCAGCATTATTTTAGTTTCTGGAGTACAACATAATGATTTAATATATGTATACTAGAGGCCCAGTGCACAAAATTTGTGTACTCTGGGAGAAGGGGGGGAGGGAGGAGGGAGGTCCCACAGCCTGGTCTGCACGGTCTCATAAGTTGGGACCCCTCAGGTAAGGTCCCTAGGCCTTGCCTGAGATCAGGGCCTCTCAGGGCTTTCCTTCCTCTGGCTGCTGGCAGCTGGCCCCAACCCCACCACTGCCACTGCTTGCCTTCTGTGCAGCACTGCACCCTCCTCCCCTGCCACCAGTGGACTCTCTCCTCAGGTTGGAGTGTGATGGCTTGGCTGGCCTGGGCCTCCCCCTGCGTGTGATAGCATGCCAGCCTGCCACAGAGTCACTGCCAGTGGCCTGGGCCTCCCTCTTTCTTTGCTGGGGGGCGGGGCAACTCCTGCAAGGGGCCATCTGCCTATCTGATTGCCCCTAACTGCTCTGGCCTACCTACCTGATTGCCCCTAACCACTTGCCTGCTTATCTGATCACCCCTAACCACTGGTCTGTCTACCTGATCACTCCTAACCACTCTGTCTGCCTGCCCGATGGCCTCTAAATGCTTGGTTGGGGGTGGGGCCAACCTGGCTAGGGGCTGTGGCTGTTCTGATCTCTGGTTGTTTCAGTCATTACACTTATGGTGGCTTGACTTTTATTATATAGGATATTGTAAAATGATGACCACAATAAGTCAAGACAACATCCATGACCACACATAGTTGCAAATGTGTTTTCTTGTGATGAGAACTTTTTAAATCTACTCTCTTCTTAACAGTTTGCAAATATAATATGCAGAATTGTTAACTATAGTCACCAGGACATATTTATTTTGTAACTAGAAGTTTGTACCTTTGATCCCCTTCTCCCATGTTGCTCGCCTTCACCTCTAGCAACCAGCAATCTGCTCTTTGTAGCTGTAAGTTGTTTTTTGTTTTGTTTTTAGATTCCACATATGAATTCTATGGAATTTGTCTATTTCTGCCTCACTTATTTCACTCAACATAAAGCTCTCAAATGGGTCTGTCTAAGAAGTACATTTAACTCTGTCACCTTCTGCTGCTTTAAAACTGCTGAATTAGCGATTTTTGCCATCATAGTGAAGTTCAGACTCTTGCACAGAGATGACAAAGCCCTCTATCATCTAGAGATGCAATCAAAAGAGACTGAAAATATACATCATATTGGATCTTAATGAATCAGAATACACAATAACTAAATCAGCTCATAGAATTTTATTATTTGATTATTTGGGAAAAACTTGTTATTCTCACAAGATCCAATGTCTACATCTAAATGGAACATTTCACTGTTGGACAACTTCTAAAGACTGCTCTTGCATGTGCTAGGGAATCCATGCCTGCTTTATTTAAATCTTAAAAATCTTCCTGGCTTCTTCTAATGTTTTTGCGTCTATGGGAGGCTTCCTCTGGCTGCCGGGCTGCAGAAACTTCTTCACAGGTGGAAGGTTGCTGATCCTGGTTTTCAGAGCCTGCAATGCACAAAGCACAGCCTCAGATGGAGACACAACACCCAACCGTCATTACACAGCCAGGCAATCTGAGACCCCTCCTAACAGGACCAAAGGAGTCCCTTCCATCAGCACCAGCAGAGAGCTGGGAAAGGGACACCCAGCAAGACAAAAAGATAAGAGGAAGGAAACACAGCTCAGTAGCACTTTCCCCAGAGACAGGGTTTGTTCACAGTTTTCTTGCCCTCAAGCAAACCCTGTGGATTCTCACTCTTATGCAGAAAACGAAGACTAATGAGTCTGTCAGAACAACACAGAGAAAGGCTCCAAACTGAAGAAGTGAATATGTGGGAGAACTGGGCTGAAAATGAAAATAGAAAATATAGAAGGTTAACCATGTGGACAATCAAAAGCAATCTTCCCTGTGAGAGAAAGACAGACAGACAGAAAGAGAGAAGAGGCTGTGGGGAAAATAACACACACATCTGAGAGAAGGAGCAGGAGCTGAAGGAAGGAAATCAGAGGAAGAAGACCTGCTCACACAGACTCAGGTAAGAGAGATGATGACACCCTTGGGAGGAAGGGAATCCCAGAGAAAATGAGGACAGAAACTGCATGGAAGAGGGCTGAGGACAGAAACGCTAAACCCTAGGTCTCTCTCATTGTGAAAGACAAACTATTCTCTGTGGAGCAGCATCCTCCTCCAATTTACTTGGCAAAACAAGATTTTTTTCCTACCTCAGACCAAGGCCTAAAAGAAAATTTTGAAGACCTGGTGGCAGGGAACCTGAACAATGATGCCATAACATTGCCATTCCAAAAGCCCAGATATTGGATCCCAAGATGGGGGATGTGTGTTCCCTCCCCAGGGCTGTGAAAGGGGTCACCTTCAGCAGTGGGAAGTTGGTCAGAAGACTGGGGTCAATCTCTTCAACATAGTAAATAACTTCAACCAGGTGAATGTCAGCCTTGCTCAGCCTGTTGCCAACCAGGTAGTGCTGTCCATGGCTCTTCAACACCTGGTGCATTGGAGGGAGCAGGTTATGAACACAGTTTTACTCAGGCTGGGTGCCCCTGCTCCTGCCCAGGTCTCTCCAGCCTGGCTTCCCACCTGTGCTGTCTCCCTGGACAGGTGCAAAGCATCAGACCACATTCATCTCCCTGACTCAGTGAGACAGAGAGAGGTAAGTCTTTGCTGTTCTTTCCTCACCCCTCAGCTGACGCTCAGGCAACCATCTCCTTTCCCCATCCCATATCTCTGTGCATCTTGGTCTGGTCCCAGGCTAGCACTGGCTGCACTGTGTTTCTGTGTGCTACATGCCCTGGAGCCTCAGCAGCTCTGAGATTTCAGGTCTTGCCTCTCCAGGCTGTTCTCTCTCTCTCCTTTGGGCAAAGACTCCATCTTCATGACATTCTTTCTCTATCCTGAGAACATTATTTCAGGATCTATATTTCTCCTCTTGTCTGCTCGTCTCATCTCCTGGTCTACCTATGTAGGACCTGAAATAATCCTGGAACAATGTGAACTCACCATTTCTCTTACAACATTGTCTCCTACTCCTAAGCCACCTGTGCCTCTCAATAACATTGGGAGAATTTGCTATAATTCACATGTGAACTGCTTAGGGGTGATTGCACTTGTCTGTAATTTACTTTTGAATGCATCAAAAAATAATGTTTGATTACAGTAGAGAGGGATGGGGTGATATATGATTAAACAAACATAATTATAAAATGTTAATTTTAAATCAAGGTGGTCAGTATATATGAGTTTGCTGGTATACCTCTTTCAACATTTCTTTTTCAGTTTTTATAGTTAAATATTGGAGAGATATTATTAAAATTATTGCAATGGAAACTAAAGAGAAAATAAACAAATGGGACTACAAAATAAAAAGCTTTTGCACAGCAAATAACCATCAACAAAACAACAAGAAAGCTCACTGCCTGGGAGAACACATTTGCCAATGTTAGCACTGATAAGGCTTTAATATCCAACATTTATGGGGAACTCATACAACTTAACAAAAGGAAGATAAACAACCCAATCAAAAAATGGGCAACAAACCTAAAGAGATACTTTTTGAAAGAAGACAGAAGGAAGGCTAAAAGACATATGAAAAGATGCTTGTAGTCACTAATTATCCAAGAAATGCAAATCAAAACAACAATGTGGTACCATCTCACACTTGTTAGAATGGCTATCATCAACAAATCAACACATGACAAGTGCTGACTAGGATGCGGAGAAAAAGGAACCCTCGTGCACTGCTGGTGGGAAAGCAGACTGGTGCAGCCACTGTGGACAATAGTATGGAGTTTCCTCAAAAAACTAAAAATGAAACTCCCAGTGATCCCACTTCTAGGAATATGTCTCAAAAACTAGAAACACCAATCAGAAAAGATATATGCACCCCTAAGTTCATAGCAGCACAATTCACCATAGCTTAGATTTGAAAATAGCCTAAGTACCCATCAGCAGATGAGTGGATTGAACAACTGTGGTACATCTGCACAATGGAATACTATGCTGCTGTATAAAAAGAAAGACCTCTTACCATTTGCAACAGCATGGATGGACCTGGAGAGCATTACGCTAAGTGAAATAAGCCAGCAAAGAAAGATAAATATCACATGATTTCACTCATTTATGGAGTACAATGAACAATATAAACTGATGAACAAAAACAGATCAGCATCCATCAGATGGTCAAACCTCAGAGGGAAGGTAGGGGAGGGTGGGAGTAAGGGGGAGAGATCAACCAAAGGACTTGTATGCATGCATATAAGCCTAACCAATGGACACAGACAACAAGGGGGTGAGGGCATGAGTGGGGGTTGGGTGGGGAGTAATGGGGGGGTGGTGGTTAAGGACACATATGTAATACCTTAATCAATAAAGAAATTTAAAAAATTATTACAGCAATGTGGACATCATAGAGAAAAAAACACACATGGACCACTGACTAAAGATAAGCTCTCAGACTAGATAGATATGACTAGATAAGTAATGACTATAATAAAATATCAAATGCTGTTTTTTAAAAAATACATATATATCTTTATTGATTTCAGAAAGGAAGGGAGAGGAAAAGAGAGAGAGAAATATCAATGATGAGAGAGAATCATTGATTGGCTGCCTGCTGCATGTCTCCTATTGTGGATCAAGCCCACAATATTGGCATGTACCCTTGACCAGAATTGAACCTGGGACCCTTCATTCCACAGGCTGATGCTCTATCCACTGAGCCAAACAAACCAGTTAGGGCTCACATATGCTATATTTTTATATGCATTTTGCATTCACTTGATCATAGGGCTCTTTATTTTCATGTTATCATGGAACTCTTTATTTTCAAAGTATAGATACACCTAAATTGCAAAGCCTGGTTCTCATCATGTGAAATGTGCCTAAACTCTTAGCACCACAAGGACCAGGAGAGTGGACTAGTATGCCCTGATTAATACCAAATAATCCTTTGCTCTTTGAATAGAACCTCACACACAAGCAACAAATTAACATTTGAGTGAATGAATGACTTAATACTTAATATAAATAAGTTCCTCCGTATTAATCTTTTTACTTCTATGTAAGCTTCCTGTATCCCTCACAATCTGGTTGTTGTTCATGATTTTTATTTAGCATGCTTTCAGGGTGTTTTAATCTGAAATATTCATCTTTTACCTTCAAAGAGAAGTATTAACTAATATAGGTACTATGTATATTGATGGGACTTTATTTCCTTAGTTTTGCATGACTTTCATCAAAAGTTTGAGAGTCATGTCCACAAAATTTGTAGATTATTTATTCCTTAACATCTCTGTATTTGTTTCTTCCTCTCCATCCCAACACCTTTCTCTCTGTTTAGATATATCTCATCCATCCCAGACACACTACCATATCCTCCTGGTGGGCAGTTGGGATCATGTTTCCTAATCGTGTTGCCAGCATATTTTCCAATGAGTTGTTTTCCTGGTGCTCCTCTTGGATGAAAAGCCCCTGCATGGTGTTCTGCAGGATCTACTCCAATCACTCATGTGGCTCTAACTGTGGCCATGAAATGCCATCAAATAGAGAATTCTATGTCAGGGCCCAGTAAGCTGAACTTTTGCTGACAGATTATAACTTGGGTATAACAGGTTCCTATCTTCCCCACAGCTGATTTTGATAACATCCCTAGAGAGCCAGGGTGCTCCATCAGTAGTCAGGAGGGCCCATTGGAAGTGAAGGTCAATGTCCTGGGACTTCCCAGGCACCATTCCTCTTTGTTCTCTAATCTCAGTGCCCCAAATAGTGAACAACTCACTTACCTTTTCAAAGGCTGGGAAATAACGATTTGTTGTTCTCTCTCTGATCTGGGTCGTCTTGGCATCTTGTTCATCAGGTGGGAATGTTGGTAAACGCAGGATCATTTCATTCAAATCTGCAATACCTTCTGAATACATATCAATCCTGAAAGACAAAAATGATCCAATTGTCAACTGTCACCTGCCCTTACATGTTATAGTTTAAAAATCTAAGAGAATGGGGTATCAGGAGGTGGCAAAGTAATTCACCTCCATTGTGTGCATTTTTAAAAATATATTTCTTTATTGATCTCAGGGAGGAAGGGAGAGAGAGAGAGAGAGAGAGAGAGAGAGAGAGAGAGAGAGAGACATCAATCGGCAGCCTCCTGCACACCCCCGACTGGGGATCGAGCCCACAACCTGGGCATGTGCCCTTGGCCTAAAGTGAACCTGGTTCCCTTCACTTCCCAGGCCGATGTTCTATCCACTGAGCAAAATGGTCTAGGGCTGAGTGCAATTTTATATACCAGTGATTCACCTATGATTTTAATTTAATTTTTAACATTTCGTATCAAGATATATATCTACGTCTAAAATTTTTGTTATGCCCATAACCAAATATCCTGACAGAGAGCATCAGTGAGTGTCCAGAGTCACAGGCAGGGAGAAATGGTGAAGTCACTACAGGTTCCCAGTGAGATACTACCTAAGGTTTGCCATGTCTGTTTTGGTTGGTTCTAGGCACAAACTCCATGTGACCTATAAGGCTAAAGGCCTGCCACCTAAGGAATCTGCAGGGAGTCCCTGACACAGACACCTAAGTCATGTCCCTCTCCCTCTCTCATCCTGTAACATCACCCAGGCCCCTTTATATGCCCAACATTAGCAATTCTTCCAGTGAGTTCCCATAGAACGCAGTCCCCATAGAACACAGCCCCATAGAATACAGTTCCCATAGAACACAGTTTCCAGCCTGTTCCATGTGCTGATTCTAAACGATGGCCCTGTTTGCACTGCTCAAGACTCCACCTGAAACATCTCCTGAAAGGGTGCAATCCTTTAATAATTCCAACCAGTGCATATTAGAAAGGAGTTTTTTCTTTTGTTCTAAACTGAGTTTTCTACAATACTTATAAATATACCAGCTTTATTGAAATACTGTAGTTACATACCATAAACATTACCCTTTATGTAAAGTATACTATTCTATAGTTTTCAGTATATTCTGAAATCATCATCACATTCTCTAATTCCAGAACATTTCCTATCATGCCCAAAAGAAATTCTGTACTCTTAACTTTCATTCCCTATTTCCCCAAAACTCCTTCCCCAGGAGATCATAAAACTACTTTCTATTTATATGGATTTGAATGTCTGGACATTTCATATGAGTGGAATCATTTTATATATGGCCTTTTGTGTCTGGTTTCTTTCATTTTGTATACTATTTTTAAAGTGCATTCATGTTGTCACCAACATCAGAATGTTGCCCTCTCTATGGCTAAATTACATTCCATTGTGTAAATATTCCACTCTTTGTTCATTCATTCACAAGTTGGACAATTCTATTCTTTCCACTATTCAAATATTATGAGAACGCTGCTATGAACATTTGTGTGCACGTTGGGGAAGGTCATCAAGGAGATGTGAATGTCACTTGACCCCTAAGCTGGGCCTGGGCAATTAGAGGCTCCCCACTCCCTCCCCTGTGCTTGGAATGTGCTCTCCACATGCCTTCCCAGGGACACAGCCTTGAGATAGGAATGCAGTGATGAGACCATCTGGACTTGATGTGTGACCCAGCTCAGGCCTCTATATAAGATTTTAAGATTCTGGAGGTGGAATAAGAAGCCTCACATCTTGTGGACATGAACAATGTCCTTGTTATTAAACCTGCCACCTACCAATAAGTCTCTCCCTGCCTTTCACAGATGGGAACCAGTTTCAGATTTCACCTGATGGCTCCCAAGGAGGCCTATGAAGCCATAGCACAAGGTTTAGTGTATTTTTTATTACCTTGGGTACATACCTAAGAGGTGGAGGTAGTGACATAGGATAACTCTAGGTTTAACGTTTCGAGTAAGTGCTACCAGTTCCTTACATATTTTAGTTTCAATCATGTGGTTCCATCTCAAAAAGAAGGAGCACATCCCCACCCCTCCCCAGATGTAGCTGTATTGAATAAATCTGCTGCTTCAGGTTTTTTTTTTTTTTTTAAATGCTCCAAGTAACTGTGACCTCTTGAAAACCTGCCTCTGGTAAACCTTGACAAGTGGCCAGTCTACACAATGGGCTGTTGAGTTAGGTTCCTGGTAACTGTTTCTATAATTTCTGGAACTTGAGAATGAGCCTCTTTGTGTCCTTTCTTTCTCCAGTTTTTTCTTTAAAGGCCTGAGCACCTGGAGTCATGATTCCACCATCCTCCTGGCTTGATAGTTCCCCAGTGTTACCTCTGTCACTCACTCCCTATGCTACCTCTGTGAACTGAGTCTTCTTTTCTAATCCCACTGCTTGATTCCACTTCAAGTGGAGTCCCTCCTCCTCATGCTCTCTGCAGGACCAGCCCGCAATCTATTCCTCCAAAGATCATGCTGCTGTTGGTCATGATCTCCCGACACAATCCTGATCATTCAAGAAAGAATCTAAATGGTTATTAATTGTTTATTAAAACACAGAAAAAATACTTACAGGGCTCTCTCCTTTATGTCTTTTCCATACAGGTTGTATTTGGCAGCAATGTAGTTGAGAATGGCTCTGGTCTGTGCCAGCTTCATCCCATCGATTTCCACCATGGGCACTTGCTGGAACATCAAAGACCCATCTTGTGAAAGAAGAAAGAGTAGAGTGAAATCTCTCCTGCATCACAGTCTTTTAAGTGGAAAACAAGTTCGCTGAAATTATCAGGTAAATACTTCAACAAAATGGCATTTTGTTCTTAGTTTTTTATAGTCTTTTTTCTTATCAATCTGCTTTTTTTTTTTAACTCATTATTTTATTTACCTTTTTATTTCCCATCAGATACATGGTAGCTGCCTGTATTTTTTTTTTTCAATTGATATATCTTTGTGGATATTTTTTTTAAAAATAAACCTTTATTGTTCATATTATTACAAAAGTTCCTCATTTTTCCCCCTCCACCTGGTTCCCACCCCATCCTCTACCCCCTCCCCACCCCCCATTGTCCTCATCCATAGGTGCACAGTTTATGTTCAGTCTCTTCCCGCACCCTCCACTTCTCTTTTCCCGGAGAAACATCAGTCCACTCCCCTTTCATACCTCTGATTCTATTCTATTCTATTCAACAGTTAATATTGTTTATCAGGTTTTTTTAATTCCCTTGGTGTTTTTAAAATTAATTAATCAATTAATTAATTAATTTATTTATTTTTATTGGCTTCAAAAGGGGAGTTTAAGGTCAAAAGGAGTTTCGGTTGTGCCCAGATCCTATTCATCAAAATCTGGGTAAGCTCCTTATTTTTTGGTACAAGATTTAGCATATCGAGACCTGGGTGAGTCAAGGTCCTATTTGTTCCTCATTCCAAGCACATGGATTAAGAAATCAGTACTGATAAGAGGATTCTGCCAGTGCCCTCGGGCTCAGCTGATAAAAATTAAAAGAATGTCCATGTGCCTTCTCAGGCGGCTCTCTACATCTCACCCTTTTTTACTAATTAAAATTTAAACATCAATAATAGGGCTCTAAAATTAAAAACCATTGCAAATAATGCCAATGCAAAAACTAAACCACATACATGTTATTTTCAAAACTTGAATGTCAAGAGCAAAACTCTGGCTATTAAATAATATCAACGATGCCAATGCAAAACAACAAAATGAGAAATAAGAATTATGGACATATTAATATTTTTAGCTACTAAATTAGTCTCTTTTGTTGCTGGTGTAGATTTACTCAGAGTCCTTGGATTTGCTGCACAAGACTCTGCAGAAGACTGGAAGTTAACAGATGCTAGCATGAGCAGGAACATGATTAAAGAGTGGCTTCCATTTCAGTCTTTAATTTCTTCAGATGACAACATGTTGGCAACTCATTCCCTTGTGTAGCCTTCAGTTTTCTTCTCCCACTTTGCTGTAGTCTGGGCAACTCTCAATCCTTTGGGGTGAAGGGACACAGGAGCTTCTCCGAGTCCATTGTGATGATGGACATAACACTCTGGTACCCGAATTGGCTGCATTGCTCCTTCTTTCCTTTCATTTTGAACCCAGGGTTTGACCTCACAACACTCCGGGCCTGGATGTTCCAGGCCTGGCTGCTGCTGCTTCGGGCCTGGCTGCTCCCGGTCTTTGAGGATATTTTAAAAAAGAAGCTGGAGAGAGGCTGCAGCTGGCAGCCAGCCAGATGGGAAGTTCCCACAGGAACTCTCATGGTATTCATAGCATTTAAGGCAGTTTTGGAGAGATTTTTACATAGGAGTCTTTTACCCTGACTTTCACATCTGCAATATTGCTAAGATGTTACTTTGCAACAAACCATAGAGATAATTCAAAGCAACTGCTGGGCCAGTTTCTACTCTCTTCACTGTGATGCATGTGTTGGAGTTTCAGGGAAGTCCCGAGTGGACATGCTCCTCACAGTTGGTACAGAAAGGAGAAGCAAGGAGCCAGCATTCCAGGTCACAAGGGATGATTTGTTGGTGAATACTCTGAGTTCAAGCCCTTCTCAGCCCTGGGTAAGTGATGAGACCTGCTCAAGGAGCCCCACCCTTACACTTAACTACTTTTCTTCCTCTTTCACTCACCCACCAGCTCCCACCATACACACGCATAGACATTGCCGATGTTCACATCCCACTATTGACTTTCTAGATTCCTTCATTGGAGCAATTTAGATACATAGTCTTACCATTTATCAACTTTTCCATGTCTTCTCGACTTTCCAAAATTTGCTCTTCAAACTAGAACCAGAAAGAATAAAGGAGTTATTGTTATTCATTCCATAGCATTACAGAACTTTTAACCTTAAATGACCTCTGCCTGGTACATCATAGGGAGCAGGTAAGATTTCTGAGTTTGGCATGGTACACAGAGGAACACAATCATGCCATTTGGAAATTCAGATTAGAGCCATCAAGAACAGAGCATGAAGCAAAATAAGCCAGTGAGAGAAAGACAAGTAGCACATGATTGTGTAGAATCTAATGAACAAAATAAACTGATGAACAAAACAGATCCAGAGACATTGAAACATGCAATAGACTGATGTATTTCAGAGGGAAGTGGCAGGAGGTGGGGAGGCTGGAAGTGTTTGACCAAAGAATTTACATATGCTTAGCCCATGGACAAACAATAGTACTGGGAAGGCCTGGGGACTATGCAGGAGCAGAATGGAGGGTTATGTGCATGAGGGTGGGGAGGAAACATCTGTAATTCTTTCAACAATAAAGATATTTTAAAAAGAGGACAGAGCATGGCATTCAGCACTTAACTGCTCACACTTGGAGGTTCCATTCACCTCCACCTACTTTTACATCTGTCAATGGTCAGGTCATGATTTAGGAGGGGTATGTTATTGGGACTAGGAAGTTCTTCTAGTTATGGAGTTTTAATATCTCAGGAAAGCCTTTCTCTCCAGATGAGACAGGCCAGAAAAGTGTGTCCCCCAGCATGGGGTATCCTTGGGCCCATAACCAGCTAAGATGCTGTCACCAAGGCGACAATTACATCACTTCATTTTACTTTATAGTTTAAAAGGATTATTTTATGCAATGGACATGGATGTGGGGTGGTGGGGCCTGTACTAGGGGGAGGTGAATCAGGCAATAAGGAGACATATGTAATATTTTAAACAATAAAAAAAAAGATCTCTGCTGTGTTTGAATATAATAAAGGGTTTGGACTAGCTTTCTCTGTAGTACAGTCAATTGTGAATCTACACAATTCCATGGGGGGAGAGGAGATAGATAGTGAGTTATGTGTGCAGTAATTTATAAAGCTTCCAGTTCAAGACAAACATAAAGGATGGAGGATGGTCATCAAGGGAGGGTGGCTAAGGCAGGATAGCATTGGCTGGTGTGATGTTGCTTATGAGGCTAATGGAGATGAAAATGATTGTGAAGATCAACTTTTGGAAGCAGAGAACCCAAGAATCCTGGCCAAGAGCCTTACCCCACGCCCTCTTCAGTAAAGCTGGGATGGACTAGAGGAAGCCTAAGATGTTCTCCATATTACCTCCTAGTTACCCTCTATGCTGAACTCATCCTGCTCACAGGCTCTGAATACGTTCCTTAACCCCAGAGCTGAACTCGGGGTAGGTTGATGGAGGAAAAAAAAGAAAGAAAAAAAAAAGGCTGCATGGCACTATTTGTATTTTTTGTGTACTTCCTGACTCATGAAATTAAGAAAGAGCCAGGCTCAAGTCCCCATGCCTTCATGAACCAATGAAAAAGGTATAATCCTGGCTCAGGCTCAGGTAAACATGTTGTTATGAGGCAGAAGGGAGCACATTAAAGCTCCTGTGTCTCTCACCTGAAACCCTGTGGGACAAAGTTTCCTGAGTTCATCCATGACTCCCTCTCCTAAAAACCCTCAGAGTTGCTGAGTCACTCTGATGTGGACTGAGAGAGATGTGTTTTTCTCATTGACACCTCTAGAGGGAGAGCTCAACAGACTGCCACAGAAACCTACCAAATTTCAATGCAGAATCTGGTATTTTGAGACTGAAAATCAAGCATGTCAAACTCAAAGACTAACATGGGCCAAATAAACAAGATTTAAGTTTATGTGGGCCGCATAAAAACAAAAGCTTCCATTTTCTCAGAAACCTAGATTTATTTCCATAGAGACATGCTGAATACAAAAGGCTAAAATAAATGAGCCATCGTTAACATAAAATAATAGAATATGCTAATTAAAATTAAAATTTTTTCTTGAACATTAACTTACCAGACACTGAATCACTGCAAAAATTAATAATCATAACACAAATAAACCTATTTTTCTAGTTCTCCAAAAGTGAGATATTTCCTATTGTGTACAACAAATAAGTCAGCACAAGACTAATGACATGGCAATCGGCTGCTAGAATATTTACTGCTAGTATTAGTGGAGAGAAATGGTGTGTCTGCAGGTAAGGCATGTAAGGGAAATTAGTCATTAGTGAATGTTGTAGTTCATTATTAATAATTATGTAGAACAGGATATTGTAAAAATTAAGTTTTGAAATTTTATTAAAACATTTCTTACATACCGTTATATTGGCTGGGCCACAACAATATTCATTGTGGGCCACATGTGGCCAGTGGGCCAGGAGTTTGACATGCTTGCTGCAAATGCTTGGATGTCCTCTAGATGCTCCCATTCTTCTTTTAATCACCTATTCACTTGTCTGCATCCTGACTGGAATGTAAGCTTCCTGAGGGCAGGGACCTTGTCTGTTTTGTTCATCCATGTATCCCCAGAACCAAGCACAGAACCTGGCACTTAAAGGTGCTCAACAAAATCATTACTGAGTGCATGCCTTAAGTCTTTAGCAGGCAGTTTGTTATAATCTGCTCCTCTCCACTTTTGTGGTTATATCTTCATTTTCATTACATTACATTCTAATGTTATAGTTTTTATCCTTTTATTTAAAAAAAATTTTTTAGCATGTATAAAATAAAAGTACAAAGATCCTCTTTGTATCCATCACCCAGCTACAATCATTATCACACAAGCCAATCTTGCATCATCTACATGCCCACCCACACTCCCTATCTTGTGAAAATTTGAAACAACCCCATATACAGTATCATTTAATACTTAACTCTTTAATTTATATTTCTAAAACATTACATTTACTTTTAAGATAACCACAAGATCACACATAAAATAACAAGTAAAAATTAACAATGATTTTCAATATTCTCTAATATTCAATCAGTAGTTGTATATGTGTCATAAATATTTTACTGTTCATTAAAATCAAAATAAAGTCCATAAATTTTGTCTTGTGGTTTTTTTCTTTTGTTTCCTTTAAAAATTTCTTTTAATTTTTCCGGTACTCTTACAATGGCAGGATTTTTAATAATTTTATTGGTCAAATAGTCCAATTCTTTCCTAATATGCATAATATTTTTACTTAAGGCAAAACCATTCACAGGCCATATAGTATGAAAGTTTTCTCACTTATGTGAGAAAGTACTCTAATACAGTCAATTTTAGTCTGAACTTAAGATGACAGAACTCAAAACTCACTTCGACTCCAGCTGCAGCCAGGAGCCACCTGATGGGCTCCATTCGAAGTCGTGCATTTATATAGTGAAGCTTGGGCTTCCCGGCCATGATGCAGTCTCCTGGTTTCTGTAAACATGAACAAGTGAATGAATGAATGAATGAATGAAACCATAGAAACAAACTGTATTTTATGGTGTACATTTGGACAGAAGGGTGAAGTATCTGCTTTGTTAATGGTGGAATTGGTGGAGTCCCATGAGGTCTTCCTTTGCCCATATCCTCACCCAATAGTGGCCATTGATGTCAAATTGCACCAAGTAAGTCTCAGATTGCCATTTGTGCTCACTATTCTATCTAATAAAAGAGTAATATGCAAATTGACCATACTTCTGCTATACCCACAAGCCACACTCACCATTAAATCAGGAGCAAGTGTGCAAATTAACCCAACCAAGATGGTTGCAGCCATGGAGAGAGCAGGAGGCTTGGTTTTCCCCAGTGATGGAGGAAACCAGGCTTTCTGCATACCTTGGCCAGCCTAGGCCCCACTAAAGGCTACAAAGTTTCAATTATAGAAGATAAATAAATCCCAGATACCATGGCCTCTGGTTGGGTCGCTGGAGAGCATGGTTGGCCTGCAAACCACCACAGGCCCCTCACCAGGCCACCCCCTCCCTAAGGGAACCTCCACCCTGAACCGGGACACCCTTCAGGGCAAACCAGCTGGCCTCCACCTATGTGCCAGGCCTCTATCTTATCTAATAAAAGAGTAATATGCAAATTGACCATCATTCCAACACACAAAATGGCCACCCCCATGTGGACACAAGATGACTGCCACAAGATGGCCAGATGGGGAGGGAAGTTGGGAAGGACCAGGCCTGCAAGGTGGGCAGTTGGGGACAATCAAGCCTGCAGGGAAGGGCAGTTGGAAGGGGGGCGAGGGGGCAGGCCTGCAGGAGAGAGCAGCTGGAGGGAAACAGGCCTGGAAGGGAGGGCAGTTGGGGGAATCAATCCTACAGGGAAGGACAGTTAGGAGCAAACAGGCTAGCAGGGGAGCAGTTAGGCATAATCAGGCTGGCATGGGAGTGGTTAGGGGGTGATCAGGCTGACAGGCAGAAGCGGTTAGAGGCAATTAGGAAGGCAGGCAGGTGAGCAGTTAGGAGCCAGCAGTCCTGGATTATGAGAGGGATGTCTGACTTCCCATTTAGGCCCCATCCTTCCAGTAGAATTGTGCCTAAATAGGCAGTCAAACATCCCTCAAGGGGTCCTAGATTGGAGATGGAGAAGACTGAGCTGAGGGACACACACACCTCAAGCACCTATTTTGTGCACCAGGCCTCTAGTCAAAATATAAACAGAACAGCCTGGCTCCCACACAGGTGAAGCAAGCCAGTGAGGGACCTTGAAGCCAGAGGACTTAACCACAGGGAAGAGGAGAAGGGAGTAGAGTTAGTCCTCTGCTCTTTGGTTGCCATGCTGCCCTTGTGCAAATGCGTGTAGTGGGGCTTAGTCCTGGTCTAATAGTCACCAACACCTTCTAAGTTCTCTCCACATAGGAAGTGGTTCATTTCTATTATCTACTGGATTTCTATATTTTTTTCCACTGCAGGATGAATTTTATTTTCCATTTAGAAAAAGGGAGGTTAGTGATTACCTTTATATAATAGTACATGGATAGGAACTAACATAGTTAGTGTCTACCACATACTGGACATTTTCTAATTTTTATCCTTATTTTATTTTTGTAAAAATGACTTGAGGTAGATCTTGTTATTATCGATATTCTAAGTTTACAGTTGGGGGTTCAGATGGCTATAGAGGTTAGGAAAATGACCTAAAATAAGTGGTAAACCTATCATTTGAACACAGGTACAAAACACTTATGTTGGACACCAAAGTCTTGGAGCTTCCCTAAAACAGTATTTTATAAACCACGGATTGTGATCCCTCAGTGTGCTGTGAAATCAGAACAGTGGGTTCTGACTAGCATTTTCTATTTGAAATGTGATAGAAAATATCAATATGCCATATGTAATAAGTCTACATACTTACTAAATGAAATTTTAATTTAGTTACACTTACACTATGTGAGTGTGTATATGTGACTTCATGCTCTGGTTTGTTGTAAAATGTGAGAAATTCATTTGTCTGGGTCAGCCAAACGAGTCTGACAGCTGTAGTCCTTTTCTAAGGTTTCTCTGCACCACTGACTGGATAATTCTTTGCTGTGAGGGGCAGTCCTGAGCATTGGAGGATATTTACTTTAGCAGCATCCCTGACCTCTACCCACAAGACGCCAGTAGCATAGTGCCCTGTCCCTCTCTCCCATCATGACAACCAAAATAATCAGGGGCAAAATCAACTCTGGCTGAGCACCACTGCTCTGTTCCAAGCTGGGACAGCAGCACATGGATGGGAGGAGCCAAAGACAGCTCCTCACATTAGGACTGGGAAATTCCAGCCAAAGTCTGGGGCAGGTTTTATCAGTGTTTTCAGTACAAAGGCACAGAAGTCATTAAAAAGCAAAGGTTTGCTGTTCCTGAAAGTGACTAAGAGTGACCTCTAAAAATGATTCACTATTCACTTGACACAGAAAACCCCACAAAATCATGCAAATCAAGATGTTCAAATCCTCCTGTTTATTGTCCAGGCCATCAAGGGTATGCATTTTTGAAAAGCCACCATGTATCTGAAGGATGCCACTTTATAGAAGCTATGTGTGCCATTCCGTTGTAACAATGGTGGAACTGATAGGTGTGCCCAGGCAAGCATTCAATTGCCTAGACAGTGTGCAGCAAACTGCGGCTCTCGAGCCACATGCCTCAATCAGATTGAGGATGTTTTTAGCAAAGGCCAGTTTAGGAGTACCCTAATTAAGTTAATAACAAAGCACCTGCCTAAATAGTTTAAGTTTAAAAAATTTGGCTGTCAAAAAAATTTCAATCATTGTACTGTTGATATTTGGCTCTGCTGACTAACGAGTTTGCCAAGCACTGGCCTAGATTTAGCGGGGGACAATTTCTGCCCCATTCTTAGTCACTAGACATCAGAAAATGTTTGTAAGCATTTTTTTGCAAGATTTTGTGGTTAATTTCTTAGCAAAACATATATGTCTTCACGCAATAGTTATGTGTTTGTTTTTTTGTTTTGTTTTGTAGGGTTTTTTTTTTTGTTGTTTCTTTTTGGGGGGGGGGAGGAGCCAAAGCAATGGCTAGTCTTTATCTGATACAGGAAACTTTACAGCACATGTTGAGTGAGTTAGTGCAGGGGGTCGGTGGGACAACTGGTGGGGCACCAGCTTATAATGGGTTCCACAGCTAGGGCATCGCTGGGTCTCGCCTGTGTGCACCCAGAACCAGATGACAGCACTGTGTCCTCTTCACAAATGCAGCCCACTATTCGCTTGTTGGTGATGGAAGAGACTAAATTAGGGTCTTCCTTGGTCCCTGAAGCTGCCTTTGGGCCTAGCATATTGTATGAGTCCAGTCCCTTCCGTGCAGCCAACATGACCTCCCGCTCCAGCCCAGTCGCCTATTCCTCATCAGTAGGAACACCACCTACAGATGCCATGGAGCGCACCTCGGCCATGGCTTGGGGAGGGCCCGCGCGACCAACGCTCCAGTTCCCACCAATGCTCCAGTTCCGGGAAGTAACCTTGAAGCCAT
This sequence comes from Pipistrellus kuhlii, assembly GCF_014108245.1. NCBI lineage: Eukaryota > Metazoa > Chordata > Mammalia > Chiroptera > Vespertilionidae > Pipistrellus > Pipistrellus kuhlii. The sequence goes on along the minus strand of NW_023425551.1, from coordinate 66,432,571 downwards.
CACACCCATTACTCTAAAAGGTACATGAAATTTGAATTTTTTATATGTCAAAAGGTAACTATAAATTAACATTGCCATTAAGCAATAAATGCTGTGTTCTATTTTGCCTTTTCTCAAGGCCTGCAGCCAACACTCTGTTTTCTTAAAGTGTGTAAATAAAGCCCTGTATTGTCATTCCCCATTTAGCCTTTTTTGCAGTTTAGAGAACTATGCTTGGGGCCACAGGTGTCCTCAGTAAAACTGCAAATTCCAGTTTGAAGAGAGAGAACTCTGCCATGCTCCCCCTTCTTAGGAGAAGCAGCACTTCCCATTCCCCTCCCCCTGATCTGTTTGTTGTACAATCCCTGTCCCCTTTATAAAACCTCCGTTAGCACTGAGACCTCAATGTGGTTTTTTCAGGTCTGGGAAAAGTCCCCCACCTTCTCAAGATGGCAGCACTCAAATAAACCTCTTTTCTTTTTCACCACACCTGTGTCATGAGTTTTGCTCTCATTGCAAAGGCAGCCAAATCTGGGTTTGATTACAAAAAAGAATTTAAATGTTCCAAATGATATTTATTTATTTATTTATTTATTTATTTGCTTCTTAGAACCCTTGTTTCTGGGTGACATGCAATATACTTTCTCTTTTTTGGGCATTTCATTCAAACTTCCTCAACTAACACTCATGGAGCAGCTTCATATATCAAGCAGTAATGGCTCTTTGGGAACAAGAAACAAGTCTGATTTCTTCCTTCCCCTTAAGGGACTTAAGTCTGGTCAGAAAAATAGCCTTGCTGACAACTGGAATAATGAAGCTTTCCTGAATGAGAACCCTGTTTTTGCTCTTATGTTGAATAGTGCTTCTTCCAGGGCACTACTGACTTTCATTAGGTTACACCCTACTGGGTGACTTCATGTGCCTTCTGAAAACTAGTGCTCCCTTGATGTATGACGCTCTCCCCTCAAGACTTCCCAAATTATAGACCCAGTGAGGGTCTGAGAAGTATGAGGAATATGCTACATAACAAAGAGAGGGTATGGCTTGCCAGCTAGCTAGTTAGTGATAAAGTCTAAATTAGATCCCAATTCTCCTGGCATTCAGACTAGTTTCTTCCTATTATTCTATGTTGCTGAATTTTCACAGCCCACAGAAATTAGTGTCCTTGTCTCCCACTAAATTAGTGAGCTTCCTGAGAAGTTGTTGTAGCACACATTGTATTCAGCACAGTTCATTGTTCAATAGGCTGATTGCTAGAAGGTCTGTACACTCTCCAAGTGACATGGCATGGGTAGATTCCTCAAAAGCCACACTTTTTGTTCTTTTAGGATTTCCCTCATAAGGCTTCTTGTATTTTTACAATATAGCAGTATGGAGTGATTAAATTATAAGCTGGGATCATGGAGTGAAGTAGCCAATCCTGATTATAAAACCCAACATTGTGCCATTTAAATAGAAATATCTAGCAGTAGAACTTTCCACATAGTAGAAACACAATGGTTATGCCAAAAAGCTTTGGCAAGGTAGCATAGAGGAATATTTAACTTGCAAATAGAAGGGATTTGCAAATCCTCTGTCAGACTGGGAACCTCACAGCTCAAGAGAAGGCCATTATTTTCTTAAGTTTGGTTAAGAAGTAAACCAGAGGCACTTGACTTCCTAGTCTAAAATCCCTATACATTTAAATTCACTAGTCAGTTTGAATCTTTTCTTTCTAAGAAATCCTTCCTAACCTTTGGTCTAAAACCATTAAACAAGGAAGGGGAGGAGAGAGACTGAGAGGAAGACTGAGGGCTGAAGTGGGGGTGAGGAGGAAGAGAAGAAGGAGCAGGAAGAGAAAGAGAAGACAGATATGTGTTTAGTCACAAAGTAACTCATAAGAACAACAAGCTAATATAAGAATTCACCTATGGAGGTGTAAGTTCAGATTCTGACTGGCAGGAATTGATTTCCCAACAGGAGGTGTTGGTTCAAGAGGCACATAACCATTGTCATATATTTTCTTCTCATTGCTCAATATGTGACCGTGTCAAATTTAAATTCAGTACCATTGTGTATTGACTACTATGTGAACACACTAATGCATCTGTGTATTTTGGTGTAATTCACTTCGCCATTATAATTCGCCATTATAATGGCAAAAGTGACTTTAGTGTAAGCTCACATGCTCTCCCGAGAACAAAAATGTTGTATTTTCTCACTATCTGTAATAATAACAATCTTAAGTTTTCCCATATCATCAGCCTTCATTTTCAAAATTTTGGTTATTATTTTCCTTTAAAGACCTGGTCTTGAGGAACTAATAATAAAATAAAATAAAATAAAAAATGCTTGAATTGTCTCCTGAACACACAAGGAAGGCACAATAAGAACATAGAGTAACACATAAAATAACACATTATTAAAAATTTTCTGAGTGAAACAGACACAAGAAAATTTATAAAGATCTGTAAGGTCAGTACTAACCTATTAAGTTCACGCTGTCTCTCTGCTCAGCTCCTCAAGGTCACTGCCTAATATCTGTGTTAGATGCTTAAATATCTTGACAACCCTCTCCCTCCTAAAGGGGTGGAGTCCAATAAGGAGCAGTCACTCCCACAGCCTCCAGCCTCCACAGAGTTCAATACTAGACATGAAAGCAAACGACAGCTTAGCAATGTTTCATTTCAAGATTATCCATAAATGCACAAAGAAGGGATTTCAGGTTTATTTGTTTGCCCAACAGGTCCGTGGGAATCAGGCTTCTATTAACACTGCTGCTTATGTAGGATTTAATAAAATTTGCTGTAAAGATGGAAAAGTCTTATGGGAAAATGAATCATAGGAGGGTAGTGTCAGAAAAAAGGATAAGAGAACATAGGGCGATGGCAACCTAAATTCGTAAAAAGGACTGAATGATGAATACTGTTGCAACCCAAATTCTGTAGGTCCAACGAATCTGTCTGAATTCTCTAGTGGTGGGGAGGAAGAACTCAGCTGCTTACCTGGGCATGTTAGACTCCTTCCTTGGTGACTACACTTCAGTATTTCTCTCTATCCTTGCATGTGCTGTTTCTTTTGATGGGAACGCTCTCCTGTTGTACTGTCAGGCATCCTGTGCTTGCTCTGTCAAGTAGCTATGACCTTATCTGTTTAATATCTGTGTGTCTTTCTTCACCCCCCACCCCACCCCATTAACTGAGACCTGCCCAGTGCCCATGACTGACTATAGTGCCTGGCACCACATGGAAGAGACTTCATAAGCAAAAATAAATACATATAAAATGTATAATGTATCTTTTTCTAATGAAAAATTTCTAACAGATAATTAGAAATGCAGAATGACAAGTATAAAGGGCCTTAATGGACCCATCACATTACCAGCAATATTTTGAAGCAAATCCCATTGTATTGCATCAATAAATAATTTAACATATATCTTTAAACTTTGGTGAAATTATTTATGTTACAGAAAAATTGCAAGTGGTACAGAGTTTCCAAATACACTTGCCCCAGTTTTGTCTAATATGAATATCTTACATAACCATAGTAAAATGATCAAACCAGGAATTTGATATCGATACAATACCATTAACCAAACTTAAGATTTTTACATGGGTTTCAGCAGGTTTTTTTTTTTTTTTTTTTTTTTTTTTTTTTTTTTTTTTTTTACCAGAGTCTGTTTTCCAGTCCTGGATTTCATACTGATTAGTTGCCATAGTCTCCTCCAATCCATGACAATTCCTCAGTCTTTCTCTATCTGCTGACATTGGACTTTAGGAGAGCACTGGTCTAATGTCCCTCAATATGGCTCTGCCTGACATTTCCTCATGGCTTGATTGAAGTTTTATATAAGTATATATATATATATATATATATATATATATATATATATATATATATTTCCCCCCCCCCCAAGAATACCACAGAAGTTATGCTGTTCCTATTTTGGGGCATCACTTCCAAGCATAACATCACACCCAAGATAAAATATGTCTTATTAACTATGAAGCTAATCTTGATCCTTTGATGCAAGTAGTGTCTGCCAGTCTTGTCAGCTATAATGTTCCTATTTGGAGTTAAAAATTATTTTATTGGGAGGTAGTGTGTGACTATGCAAATATTTTGTTTCTAAATGAGCTTTCACCTAGCAACTTTAACCTTCATTATGGATCTTGCCTAGAGGAAATGTTACCATAGTGTTTGCTTAATGGTGATTTTCCTCATTCCTTCTACAGTGAGTAATTGAAATTCTCTTGTAAGAAAGAGCTATCTCACCGAAACCGGTTTGGCTCAATGGATAGAGCATCGGCTTGGGGACTGAAAGGTCCCGGATTCGATTCCGGTCAAGGGCATGTACCTTGGTTATGGGCATATCCCCAGTAGGGGGTGTGCAAGAGGCAGCTGATCGATGACTCTCTCTCATCGATGTTTCTAACTCTCTATCTCTCTCCCTTCCTCTCTGTACAAAATCAATAAAATATATTAAAAAAAAAAAAAAAAGAAAGAGCTATCTCAAAGAACTAAGATGGTGGCACAGTTAACACCTATACTTGCTGCCTCTCACAACAACATAAAAATTACAACTAAAAGGCAGAACAACTACCACCCAGAACCACAGGAAAGCCGACTGTGTAAGTTCCTCAACTAGAGAGGTGAAGAAAGCACATTGAGACTGGTAAGAGGTGTGGAAGTGTGGAAAGTGCTGGCACCTTGATGTGCTGCTCTTTTAATCAGGAATAAGATATAAGCTCCTGCTTGCTCTGAACTCCAGTTCTGGGCAAGACTCTGGGGGACCCAGATACATATAAGGAGAAACTGGACTGTCAGGCATCGGGAGAGGAACATACAACTTTCTCTCAGAGGTACTCACAGTGATCATTCCTGCATGGGGGTGTGGGATGTGGGGACCCAGAGACCTCTCTGGTGCAGGGCTGACCGGCAGCAATTGCTATTTGCTCCATTCTGGTGATTCCCAGAGACCCTGCACCACCCAATTTACAACCCCATACAATCTGTGGGCATAAGCTTTTGCATATAAATGGCCTGTCCTTTCTCCACATAAAACCTGTCAAACTGCTGCTGGGTCAGAGAGCTTCCACAAGAAGATCCAAGGCTGAGCAGCATCAGCTGGCTTTGTTTCACAGCTGGGCCTTATTTGGGCACTTCCAAACCCCATATGAAGAGGAGAAATTTGAAGATGTCTGTGTAGCTCCTGCTGGGCAGCCCCAGACAGTGGTTGACTTTGCACCTTCTCGGAGATCCAGGATCCAGTGTACCCAGTGGTCAATGTGAGATCATACTGGATTACAACTCTTCACATCCATAAAAGACACACTCAAGGGGCAGACTCAGTCAGCACCAAAGCCCCACTGAAGCAAGTCTTGCCCCATAAAGGTATCTCCTGTGCAACAGGTCTTCCATTGTAGACACAGCTGGTCATCACAGCCAATTGGTCTGGAAGTCAATTCCTCCCAGTAACAATCAAGGATTAACCACAACAAGACTGTGCAAATAGCCCACAAAGGGGTGCACCAAGAGCATCTATGACTAGGGAGGCTGAGCCACTGGGCCCTATAGGACATCTAGCACACAAGGCCACAATCTCAACTAAAGGAGATTTAGCAGCTACCCAATACTGTACATAGAAACAAACACAGGGAAGCAGCCAAAATGCAGACACTAAGAAACAAGTCACAAAGGAAAGAAATGGATGAAATCAAAATACTGGATATAGAGTTCAAAACCACGGTTATAAGGTTACTCAAGAATCTTCTAGAAACCTCCAAGAAATGGTGTGACCCTCAAGGATTTGAAAAAGGACCAATCAGAAATTAAGCATACACTGACTGAAATAAAGAATAATACACAGATATTCAACAGCAGACTAGAGGATCCCAAGAATCAAATATTTGAAATAAAAAAAAGCAAAAAACACCCAACCGGAAAAGCGAAAAGAAAAACAAATCCAAAAATATGAAGATAGTGTAAGAAGCCTCTGGGACAACTTCAAGCATACCAACCTCCAAATTATGGGGGTGCCAGAAGAAGAGAGAGAGAAAGATATTTAAAACCTATTTGAAGAAATAATGACAAAAAACTTCCCTACCTGGTGAAAGAAATAGATTTACAAGTCCAGTAAGCTCAGAGATCACCAAACAAGAGGAATCCAAAGAGGACCACACCAAGACACATCATAATTAAAATGCCAAGGGCAAAAGACAAAGAGAGAACCTTAAAAGCAGCAAGAGAAAAACAGTTAATTACCCACAAGGGAGTATCCATATGACTGTCAGCTGATTTCTCAACAGAAACTATGCAGGTCAGAAGGGAATGGCAAGAAATATACAAAATGATGAATAGCAAGAACCTACAACCAAGATTACTCTACCCAGCAAAGCTATCATTTAGAATTGAAGGTCAGATAAAGAGCTTCACAGACAAGATAAAGCTAAAGGAGTTCATTAACACCAAACCAGAATTTTATGAAATGCTGAAAGGTATTCTCTAAGAAGAGGAAGAAGAAAGAGGTAAAGATAAAAAAATTATGAACAACAGCCGAAACAGGTTTGGCTCAATGGATAGAGTGTTGGCCTGTGGACTGAAAGGTCCCGGGTTCAATTCTGGTCAAGGGCATGTACCTTGGTTGCAGGCATATCCACAGTAGGGGGTGTGCAAGAGGCAGCTGATCGATGATTCTCTCTCATCTATGTTTCTAACTCTCTATCCCTCTCCCTTCCTTTCTGTAAAAAATCAATAAAATATATATTTAAAAAATTATGAACAACAAAGTGACAACAAATACATATCTATCGTATTTTCCGGGTATAAGATGACCCCCTAATTTTACACTTAAAACATAGGTTTAGGCCTATATTCGCTGTATAAGACTACCCCCCACTTCCGAGGCAACACCAGTTCTTTTTTTTTAATAGACTGCCTCTCTGACTCTGGCCAATCTGAGCAGGCTTTTTACTAATAGAACACAGTGTAGTCTTATACACCGGAAAATATGGTATCAACAAGTGAATCTAAAAATCAAATGAATAAAAAACCTGATGAACAAAATAGACTGGTGAATGTAATAGAATCAGGAACTTGGAACGGGAGCTCACTGACAATTCTCAGGTTGCAGGGTTGGGGGTGGGGGGCGTGGGGAGGATAGGGGTTGTGGATGCAGGAAGAGATTGGACAAAGAGCTTACACCTATGGATGAGGTCAGTGGGGGTGGGGAAGTCCTGGAGTCGGGTAGAAACCTGGTGGAGGGGAGCTATGAGGGGAAAAGAAAGGAACATCTGTAATAATCTGAACAATAAAGATTTTTTTTAAGTGCTTATCTCTTCTCCCTTGTTTATTTATTCAATTATTTACTTATAGCAGCATGGACTTCTGGATATTTTATCATAAGAGTTTTGATCTAATACTGTTACAATATGTATGTTAATACATATTTTGTTGCTTAAATTATCCCAGCTTTGGCCTTTGGGAGTTACTTCAGATTGGCTCCTATGTCCTTTAAAACAAGTTTCCTCCCTTTATGGGTAATTCCATATATTTTCTGCCCCAAAGATGTTTCAGGTTATCTTGTGTTTCCTCTACTGCAATCTGGACTGATCAAGTAGGGCTAATGAATGTGCCCAGGAGGAAGGCAAGAGACCCTCCATGCCCAAGGCTGTAATTGGGCTGGAGCTTGGGGTGAGGAGGGATGTGAGGAGGCATGGGAGTCACTGAAAGAGGTAAAGAGGGTGATCATCAGATTTACATCTTAGAAAAACTGTTAGTGAACTACAGGAGTTCATTTGCCTGTGTGCATCAAAACCCAATCAAATACAGCAGGTTTATTAATTAAGGAAATGGTGCCAACCCCAGAGCCACAGGTGAGCAAATGTTCCAAAAACTTGGCTCCTGATGGCTTCTAATGGACACATTATGAAGGGAAAGAAATCATTAATGATGATGAATAAGCGAGTTAGGATTGTGGTCATAGTCATGGTTCTAATGATTGGTCGATGCTAGGGTAGTTAACAATACATCTGGTCCTGATGTCAGCTCCTATGTCCTTTAAAACAAGTTTTCTCCCTTTATGGGTAATTCCATAATGTTCTGTCCCAAAGATGTTTCAGGTTATCTTATGTTTCCTCTACCCCAATTTAGGGGATCAAGGAAGAAGATGCTGGAGATGAGCTGTAGGCTGTCAGGGGCAAAACCCTGCAGTATTGCTCTGTCTGTTTTCACTAGGGGGTGGTTGGTGGGTTGGTTCTGCTTTCTGGGTCTGGAGCTGAATCCCAACTGAGACCTAGATGTCATCTCTAGTTTGGCTGACACTGTCTCTGTGGTCAGGAGAGGCTTTGTTCCTAAGATGGTTTGATTCCGACCAAAAGCTCATTGTTTGGAGGACTTAATGATTAGGGGAATGGACATGCAGGGGAGAAAGAGTTGGGTGAGCCAGGGTGCTGGATAAGGCCAGTTTGAATCAACGGGAAAGAAATGAAGTTTCTGCATGGTTACAAACCCCTCTGGTTGCAAGTAGAGAGCAGATCAGAGGAGTGGAGCTGCAGATGGGGAGGTTATTGGGGTGATGGAGGTGAGAAATCATGAGGCCTCATCTCAGGCAGTGGAAGAGAGAGCTGTGCATGGTAGTTGGAAGTTGCACTGCCATGGTTCTGTCTCACCCAGGGGGCAGGCAAGGAGAGGCAAGGCCACAGTGTTGACACCACAGAGGGGCTGGCAGTACTGCTCTGGCTCCAGGGAGGAAACAGAGAGGATGAGGAGGAGCCTGTGGAGCAGACTCTGAGTCTGGTTTCTGAGAAGCTGAGTTTGAGGGAACCGAGGAATAAGATGCTGGAGATGAGCTGTGGGCTGTCAGGAGCAAAACCCTGCGGCTTCTGAGCTGAAATAAGGTAACCATCAGGAGGGAGGAGAGGCAGGGGCAGGGCTGTGCACCCAGTTTGGAGCATGTTTTCCCTCAGTCAACAGAGGAGAAGGAAGCCCTGAGGTCTCCCAGAGGGAGAAGGAAAGATCCTGTAATACAGGTCCACTTGCTCATAACATGGGATAAGTTCCTGTCAACTTGGAGGCAGCTCACATCCTCCTTCCCTGGGCCATCATGCCCCCTTCACCCAGAAGCAGACCAAGAACAGGCAGCTCCCTCACAGGGGACCAGTAGAGTCCCGTGAAATCAGCAACTGAACTGATTCAGGGGGAGCTCTTCCCAGACCTTTCTCCTGGCACATGACCAGTGTACCTCTGCCTTCTGGACACATCCATCTGGCTGCCCCTCAGGCAACTCAAAGTAACCAAACCCCAAACAGAAATCCTGTTTCCATTCTGAGATTGGCCCTGCTGGCCCTCACCATTGCCCAGGCTGGAAGCTTGCCATATCCCTGACCCGCTCTCTCCCTGTGAATCTCCATTTCCCCTTCACTCTCGCTCAACACAGCTGCTTCTCTCCACACTGACTCATCTTCCAGTTTGGGCTGCTGTCATCTCTCATGCGATTTCCATAGAACTCTGCACTCTAGACTCTTGTCTAGAATTGGTCCCTGTGGTCCAATTTCCATGTGGCAGCCAAAGTAGTTTTGCTTTTCTCTTCTTTTTAAGATATAATTGACCTTCAGCATTATATTAGTTTCTGGAGTGCAACATAATGATTCAATATATGTATACTAGAGGCCCAGTGCACAAAACTTTGTGCACTCACGGGTAAGGGGGGACAGAGGGAGGTCTCTCAGCCAAGCCTGCACCCTCTCACAATTTGGGACCCCTCAGGTAGGGTCTCTAGGCCTAACCTGAGATCAGGGCCTATCAGGGCTTTCCATCCCCTGGATGCAGGCAGCTGGCTCCAACTCCACCACTACCACTGCTTGCCTTCTGTGCAGCACTGCCTTCCCCCCTGCCCCCATCCCCTTCCACCAGTGGCCTCTCTCTTCAGGTTGGGGTACGATGGCTTGGATGGCCTGGGCCTCCCTCTGTGCGCAATAGCATTTGGGCCACACACCTGCCACAGGGTCACCACCAGTGGCCTAGGCCTCCCTCTTTCTTTGCTGGGGGGTGGGGCCAGTCCTGCGAAGGGCCATCTGCCTATCTGATTGCCCCTAACTGCTGGCCTGCCTACTTGATCTCCCCTAACCATTTGCATGCTTATCTGATCACTCCTAACCACTGGTCTGTCTACCTGACCACTCCTAACCACTCTGCCTGCCTGCTTGATTGCCCCTAAATGCTTGCTTGGAGGTGGGGCCAGCCTGGAGAGGGGCCATGGCCATTCTGATCTCTGGTTGTTCCGGGCATTACACTTATGGTGGCTTGACTTTTATTATATAGGACATTGTATAATGATGACCACAATAAACCAAGACAACATCCATGACCACACATATTGCAAATGTGTTTTCTTGTGATGAGAATTTTTTAAATCCACTTTCTTAAAAGTTTGCAAATATAATATGCAGTATTGTTAACTATAGTCACCACACTGTACATACTGACATCCCAGGACATATTTATTTTGTAACTAGAAGTTTGTACCTTTGATCCCCTTCACCCATGTTGCTCACCTTCACCTCTAGCAACCAGCAATCTGCTCTTGGTAGCTGTAAGTTGTTGTTTTTTTTTGTTTGTTTGTTTGTGTGTTTTTTTTGTCTTTAGATTCCACATATGAATTCTATGGTATTTGTCTATTTCTGCCTCACTTATTTACTTAACATAATGCCCTCAAATGGGTCTGTCTAAGAAGTACATTTAACTCTGTCACCTTCTGCTGCTTTAAAACTGCAGAATTAGCGATTTTTGCCATCATAGTGAAGTTCAGACTCTTGCACAGAGATGACAAAACCCTCCATAATCTAGAGATGCAATCAAAAGAGACTGAAAATATGATTTCATATTGGATCTTAATGAACCAAATTACACAATATCAGCTCATCGAATTTTATTATTTGATTACTTGGGAAAAACTTATTTTAACAAGATCCAAGGTATACATCTAGGTAGAGCATTTCACTGTTGGACAACTTCTAAAGACTGCTCCTGCATGTGCTAGGGAATCCACGCCTGCTTTATTTAAATCCTGAAAATCTCCTTGGCTGCTTTTACTGCCTTTGCGTCTATGGGAGGCTTCCTCTGGCTGCCGGGCTGCAGAAACTTCTTCACAGGTGGGAGGTTGCTGATCCTGGTTTTCAGAGCCTGCAATGCACAAAGCACAGCCTCAGATGGAGACACAACACCCACCCGTCATCACACAGCCAGGGAATCTGAGACCCTCCTAACAGGACCAGAGGAGTTTCTTCCATCAGCACCAGCAGAGAGCTGGGAAAGGGACACCCAGCAAGACAAGAAGATTAGAGGAAGGAAACACAGCTCAATAGCACTTTCCCCAGAGACAGGGTTCAGTTCACAGTCTTCTTGCCCTCATGGAAACCCTGTGGATTCTCACTCTTATGTAGACAAGGAAGACTAATGAGTCTGTCAGAGCAACACAGGGAAAGGCTCCAAACTGGAGAAATGAATATGTGAGACAACTGGGCAGGGCTGGAATGAAAGATAGAAAATATAGTGTGACAAAATATAGGGCAGTCAAAAGCAATCTTCCCTGTGAGAGAGAGAGAGACAGAAAGACAGACAGAGAAGAGGCTGTGGGGAAAATAACACACACATCTGAGAGAAGGAGCAGGAGCTGAAGGAAGGAAATCAGAGGAAGAAGACCTGCTCACACAGACTCAGGTAAGAGAGACGACGACACCCTTGGGAGGAAGGGAATCCCAGAGAAAATGAGGACAGAAAATACATGGAAGAGGGCTGAGGACAGAGACACTAAACCCTAGGTCTCTCTCATTGTGAAAGACAAACTATTCTCTGTGGAGCAGCATCCTCCTCCAATTTACTTGGCAAAACAAGATTTTTTTCCTACCTCAGACCAAGGCCTAAAAGAAAATTTTGAAGACCTGGTGGCAGGGAACCTGAACAATGATGCCATAACATTGCCATTCCAAAAGCCCAGATATTGGATCCCAAGATGGGGGATGTGGGTTCCCTCCCCAGGGCTGTGAAAGGGGAGGAAACCTTGCACCTTCAGCAGCGGGAAGTTGGTCAGAAGACTGGGGTCAATCTCTTCAACATAGTAAATAACTTCAACCAGGTGAATGTCAGCCTTGCTCAGCCTGTTGCCAACCAGGTAGTGCTGTCCATGGCTCTTCAACACCTGGTGCATTGGAGGAAGCAGGTTATGAATACAGGTGCACTCAGGCTGGGTGCCCCTGCTCCTGCCCAGGTCTCTCCAGCCTGGCTTCCCACCTGTGCTGTCTCCCTGGACAGGTGCAAAGCATCAGACCACATTCATCTCCCTGACTCAGTGAGACAGAAAGAAGCAGGTCTTTGCTGTTTGTTTTCCTCACCCCTCAGCTGACGCCCAGGCAACCATTTCCTTTCCCCATCCCCATATCTCTGTGCATTTTGGTCTGGCCCCGGACTTTCCCTGGCTGCACTGTGTTTCTGTGTGTTACACACCCTGAAGCCTCAGCAGCTCTAAGATTTCAGAACTTGCCTCTCCAGGCTGTTCTCTCTCTGTCCTTTGGGCAAAGACCCCATCTTCATGACATCCTTCCTCAATCTCGAGAACATTATTTCAAGATCTACATTTCTCCTCTTGTCTGCTAGTCTCATCTCCTGGTCTACCTATGTAGGACCTGAAATAATCCTGGAACAATGTGAACTCACCATTTCTCTTACAACATTGTCTCCTACTCCTAAGGCACCTGTGCCTCTCAATAACATTGGGAGAATTTGCTATAATTCACATGTGAACTGCCTAAGGGTGACTGCACTTGTCTGTAACTTACTTTTAAATGCATTAAAAAAAATAATGTTTGATTACAGCAGAGAGGGATGGGGAGATATATGATTAAACAAACATAGTATAAAATGTTAATTTTAAATCAAAGTGGTCAGTATATATGAGTTTGCTGGTACATCTCTTTCAACTTTTTTGTTTCAGTTTTTTATAATTAAATATTGGAGAAATATTATTAAAATTATTGCAGTGGAAACTGAAGAGAAAATAAACAAGAGGCAGCTGATCAATGACTCTCTCTCATCGATGTTTCTAACTCTCTATCTCTCTCCCTTCCTCTCGGTACAAAATCAATATAATATATTAAAAAAAAAAAAAGACAGAAGGAAGGCCAAGAGACATATAAAAACATGCTCCAAGTCACTAATTATCTGAGATATATGTACCCCTAAGTTCATAGCAGCACAATTCACCATTCTTAGATTTGAAAATAGCCTAAGTACCCATCAGCAGATGAGTGGATTAAAAAACTGTGGTACATCTACACAATGACATACTATGGTGCTTTAATAAAAGAAAGACCTCTTACCATTTGCAACAGCATGGATGGACCTGGAGAGCATTATGCTAAGTGAAATAAGCCAATAAGAGAAAGATAAATATCACATGATCTCACTCATTTATGGAATACAATGAACAACATAAACTGATGAACAAAAACAGATCCAGAGACGGAGAAGCATCAATCAGATGGTCAAACCTCAGAGGGAAGGTAGGAGAGGGAGGGAGTAAGGGGAAGAGATCAACCAAAGGACTTGTATGATGCATATAAGCCTAACCAATGGACACAGACAACAAGGGGGTTAGGGCATGAGTGGGAGTGGGGTGGGGAGTAATGGGGATAAGGACACATATGTAATACCTTAATCAATAAAGAAATTTAAAAATTATTACAGCAATGTGGACACCACAGAGAAAAAATCACACATGGACCACTGACTAAAGATAACATTTTGGCAAATAAGCTTTCAGACTAGATAGATAGATATGATTGAATAAGTAATTAATGACTACAATAAAATATCAAATGCTGTTTTTTAAGAAATATATATATATGTATATATATATATAAATAAAAAAAAATATATATATATATATATATATAATCAATCATTTATTGATTTCAGAAAGGAAGGGAGAGGGAAAGAGAGATAGAAATATCAATAATGAGAGAGAATCACTGATTGGCTGCCTGTTGCATGTCCCATATTGGGGATCAAGCCCACAACCCAGGCATATGCCCTTAACCAGAATTAAACCTGGGACCCTTCATTCCACAGTCTGATGCTCTATCCACTGAGCCAAACCAGTTAGGGCTCAAATGCTGTATTTTTAATTGGAGATTAAAGCCTTATTGGTGATAACATTGGCAAATGTGTTCTCCCATGCAGTGGGCTTTCTTGTTGTTTTGTTGATGGTTTCTTTTGCTGTGCAAAAACTTTTTATTTTGTAGTCCCATTTGTTTATTTTCTCTTTATTTTCCATTGCAATATAGCATTTTGCATTCACCTGATCATAGGGCTCTTTATTTTCATGTTATCATGGGACTCTGTTTTTTAAAGTATAGATGCACCTAAATTGCAAGTCTGTTTAGGTTCCCATCATGTGAAATGTGCCTAAACTCTTAGCACCACAAGGATAGGAGAGTGTACTAGTGTGCCCTGATAAATACCAAATCTTTTGCTCTTTGAATAGAACCTCACACACAAGCAACAAATTAACATTTGAGTGAATGAATGACTTAATACTTTATAAAGATAAGTTCCTCAGTATTAATCTTTTTATTTCTATGTAAGCCTCTTGTATCCCTTATAATCTTGTTGTTCATGATTTTTATTTAGCATGATGTCAGGGTGTTTTAATCTGAAATACTCCCCTTTTACCTTCAAAGAGAAGAATTAAATAATATAGGTATTATGTATATTGATGGAACTTTATTTCATTAGTTTTGCATGACGTTCTCAAAGGTTTGAGAGCCAGGTCCACAAAATTTGTAGATTATTTATTCCTTAACATCTCTGTATCTGTTTCTTCCTCTCCATCTCACCACCTTTCTCTCTGTTTAGAAACATCTCATCCATCCCAGACACACTACCATATCCTCTTCGTGGGCAGTTGGGGTCATGTTTCCTAATCGTGTTGCAAGCATATTTTCCAATGAATTGCTTTCCTGGTGCTCCTCTTGGATGAAAAGCCCCTGCATGGTGTTCTGCAGGATCTACTCCAATCACTCATGTGGCTCTAACTGTGGCCATGAAATGCCATCAAATAGAGAATTCTATGTCAGGGCCCAGTAAGCTGAACTTTTGCTGACAGATTATAACTTGGGTATAACAGGTTCCTATCCTCCCCACAGCTGATTTTGATAACATCCCTGGAGAGCCAGGGTGCCCCATCAGTAGTCAGGAGGCCCCAATGGAAATGAAGGTCAGTGTCCTGGGACTTTCCAGGCACCATTCCTTTTTGTCCTCTAATCTCAGTGCCCCAGATACTGAACAGCCCACTTACCTTTTCAAAGGCTGGGAAATAACGATTTGTTGTTCTCTCTCTGATCTGGGTCATCTTGGCATCTTGTTCATCAGGTGGAAATAGTGGTAAACGCAGGATCATTTCATACAAATCTGCAATGCCTTCTGAATACATATCAATCCTGAAAGACAAAAATGATCCAATTGTAAACTGTCACCTGCCTTAATATGTTATAGTTTAAAAATCTAAGAGAATGGGGTATCAGGAGATTCCTGATAACTGTTTCTATAATTTCTGGAGCTTGAGAATGAGCCCTTTTGTGTCCTTTTCTTTCCCAGTCTTTTTTTTAAAGGCCTGAGCACTTGGAGTCATGATTCCACCATCATCCTGGCTTCATAGTTCCCCAGTGTTTAGAAAACTCTGTCACTCCCTGTGTTACCTCTGTGAACTGAGTCTTCTTTTCTAATCTCACTGCTTGATTCCACTTCAAGTGGAGTCCCTCCTCCTCATGCTCTCTGCTGGAATGGACCTCAGTCTATTCCTCCAAGGATCGTGCTGCTGTTGGTCATGATCCCCCAACACAATCCTGATCATTGAAGGAAGAATCTAAATGGCTATTAATTGTTTATTAAAACACAGAAAAAATACCTACAGGGCTCTCTCCTTTATGTTTCTCCCATAGAGGTTGTATTTGGCAGCAATGTAGTTGAGAATGGCTCTGGTCTGTGCCAGCTTCATCCCATCGATTTCCACCATGGGCACTTGCTGGAACATCAAAGACCCATCTTGTGAAAGAAGAAAGAAAAGTAGAGTGAAGTCTCTCCTGCATCACAGTCTTTTAAGTGGAAAACAAGTTTGTTGAAATTATCAGGTAATACTTCAACAAAATGGTATTTTGTTCTTAGTTTTTTATAGTCTTTTTTCTTATCAATCTGCTTTTTTATTTTTTAACGCATTATTTTATTTACCTTTTTATTTCCCATCAGATACATGGTAGCTGCCTGTATTTTTTTTTCAATTGATATATATCTTTGTGGATATTTAAAAAGAAGCTGGAAAAGGCTGCAGCTGGCAGCCAGCCAGATGGGAAGTTCCCACAGGAACTCTCATGGTGTTCTTGGCATTTAAGGCAGTTTTGGAGAGATTTTTACATAGGGGTCTCTTTCCCTAACTTCAACATCTGCAATATTGCTAAGATGTTACTTTGCAACAAACCATAGAGATAATTCAAAGCAACTGCTAGGCCAATTTCTACTCTCTTCACCCTGATGCATGTGTTGGAGTTTCAGGGAAGTCCCGAGTGGACATAGCTCCTCACAGTTGGTGCAGAAAGGAGAAGCAAGGAGCCAGCATTCCAGGTCACAAGGGATGATTTGTTAGTGAATACTCTGAGTTCAAGCCTTTCCTAGCCCTGAGTGAATGATGAGACCTGCTTACGGAGTACCACCCTTAAACCTGAACTACTTTTCTTCCTCTTTCACTCACCCACCAGCTCCCACCATACACACACATAGACATTGCCAATGTTCAAATCTCACTATTGACTTTCTAGATTCCCTCATCGGAGCAATTTAGATACATTGTCTTACCATTTATTAATTTTTCCATGTCTTCTCGACTTTCCAAAATTTGCTCTTCAAACTAGAACCAGAAAGAATAAAGGAGTTATTGTTATTCGTTCCATAGTATTTACAGAACTTTTAACCTTAAATGACCTCTGCCTGGTACATCATAGGGAGGAGGTAAGATTTCTGAGTTTGGCATGGTACACAGAGGAACACAATCATGCCATTTGGAAATTCAGATTAGAGCCATCAAGAACAGAGCATGAAGCAAAATAAGCCAGTCAGAGAAAGACAAGTAGCACATGATTGTGTAGAATCTAATGAACAAAATAAACTGACAAACAAAACAGATCCAGAGACATTGAAACATGCAATAGACTGATGTATTTCAGAGGGAAGTGGCAGGAGGTGGGGAGGCTGGAAGTGTTTGACCAAAGAATTTACATATGCTTAGCCCATGGACAAACAATAGTGCTGGGAAGGCCTGGGGACTATGCAGGAGCAAGATGGAGGGTTATGTGCATGAGGGTGGGGAGGAAACATCTGTAATCTTTTCAACAATAAAGATATTTTAAAAAGAGGACAGAGCATGGCTTTCAGCACTTAACTGCTCACACTTGGAGGTTCCATTCACCTCCACCTGCTTTTACATCTGTCAATGGTCTGGTCATGATTTGGGAGGGGAGTGTTATTGGGGGGAAGGGACTTGGAAGTTCTACTAGTTATGGAGTTTTAATACACAGGAAAGCCTTTCTCTCCATAGGAGACAAGCCAAAAAAGTGTGACCCCCAGCACGGGGTATCCTTGGGCCCATAACCATCTAAGATGCTGTCACCAAGGTGACAATTACATCACTTCATTTTCTTTATAGTTTAAAAGGATTATTTTATGCAATGGACATGAGCGTGGGGTTGTGGGGTTCTGTCCTGGGGGAAGGGGGTGTGAATCAGGCAATAAGGAGACATATGTAATATTTTAAATAATAATAATAAAAAAAAGATCTCTGAGTGTTTGAGTATAATAAAGGGTTTGGACTAGCTTGCTCTGTGGAACAGTCAATTGTGAATCTACATAATTCTATGGGGGAAAGACCAGATAGCTAGTGAGTTATGTTTGCAGCAATTTATAAAGCTTCCATTTCAAGACAAATATAAAGGGTGGAGGATGGTCATCAAGGGAGGGTGGCTAAGTCAGGATAACATTGGCTGGTGTGATGTTGCTTGTGAGGCTAATGGAGATGAAAACGATTGTGAAGATCAACTTTTGGAAGCAGGGAACCCAGAAATCCTGTCCAAGATCCTAACCCCATGCCCTCTTCAGTAAAGCTGGGATGGACTAGATGAAGCCCCTCCTGTGCTGAACTCATCCTGCTCACAGACTCTGAACACGTTTCTGAACCTCAGAGCTGGTCGGGTAGGTTGATGGAGGAAAAAAAGAAAGAAAAAAAAAAAAGGCTGCATGGCACTATTTGTATTTTTTGTGTACTTCCTGACTCATGAAATTAAGAAAGAGCCAGGCTCCAGTCCCCATGCCTTCATGAACCAATGAAGAAAGTATAATCCTGGCTCAAGTAAACATGTTGTTATGAGGCAGAAGGAAGCACATTAAAGCTCCTGTGTCCCTCACCTGAAACCCTCCTTTACTGCTCTGATTTGTAGGTCAAAGTTTCCTGAGTTCATCCATGACTCCCTCTCCTAAAAACCCTCAGAGTTGCTGTGTCACTCTGCTGTAGACTGAGAGTGATGTGTTTTTCTCATTGACACCTCTAGAGGGAGAGCTCAACAGACTGCCACAGAAACATACCAAATTTCCATGCAGAATCTGGCATTTTGACACTGAAAATCAAGCATGTCAAACTCAAAAGCCAAATAAACAAGGTTTAAGTTTATGTGAGCTGCAAAAAAACAAAAGCTTTCTTTTTCATATAAACCTAGGTTTATTTCTATAGAGACATGCTGAATACAAAAGGCTGAAATAAATGAGTCATCGTTAACATAAAATAATAGAATATTCTCATTAAAATTAAGATTTTTTTCTTCAACATTAACTTACTAGACACTGAATCACTGCACAAATTAATAATCATAACACAAATACACCTATTTTTCTTGTTCTCCAAAAGTGAGATATTTCCTATTGTGTACACCAAACAAGTCAGCACAAGACTAATATCATGGCATTTGGCTGCTAGAATATTCACTGTTAGTATTAGTGGAGAGAAATGGTGTGCCTGCGGGTAAGGCACATAAGGGAAATTAGTCATTAGTGAATGTTGTAGTTCATTATTAATAATTATGTATAACGGGATATTGTAAAAATTAAGTTTTGAAATTTTATTAAAACATTTCTTACATGCTGTTATATTGGCTGGGCCACAATAATATTCATTGTGGGCCACATGTAGCCCGTGGGCCAAGAGTTTGACATGCTTGTTGCAAATGCTTGGATGTCCTCTAGATGCTCCCATGCCTCCTTTTAATCACCTCTTCACTGGAATGTAAGCTTCCTGAGGGCACGGACCTGTCTGTCTTGTTCATCCATGTATCCCCATAACCAAGCACAGAACCTGGCACTTAAAGGTGCTCAACAAAATAATTGCTGATTGCATGCCTTAAGTCTTTAGCAGGCAGTTTGTTATAATCTGCTCCTCTCCACTTTTGTGGTTATATCTTCATATTAATTACATTACATTCTAATGTTACAGTTTTTATCCTTTTATTTAAAAAATTTCTAGCATGTACAAAATGAAAGTACAAAGATCCTTTTTGTAATCATCACCCAGCTACAATCATTATCACACAAGCCAATCTTAACGTCATCTATTGGGTCGGCAACTACGTAATTGCGGATTTTTTAAAGAAAATCAAAGACAATTTTTTCATGGAACTAAATAACTTTATTCTGTAATGTATTGCCCATTTTGATCAATGACCTTTTGCCATCTTTCAGGCAGCATCATAATCCCACGTTCAAAAAACTTCTGGATTTTATTAGCAAAAAACTGAATCAGGTACGATTTGACATCATCATCATTATTGAAATTTTTACAATTCAAGGAGTTTTGTAAAGATCGAAACAAAAAGTAATCAGATGGTGCAAGGTCAGGACTATATGGTGGATGTGGCAAAACATCCCAACCAAGCTCCATTAATTTTTGCCGAGTGACCAAAGATGTGTGTGGCCTTGCATTGTCATGATGGAATACAACACCTTTTCGATTTGTCAATTCGGGCCGCTTTCCTTCAACTGCATTGTTTAATTTCGTTAGTTGTTCAATGTAGACATCAGAATTGATCGTTCGGTTGGGTGGTAAGAGTTCAAAGTACACAATTCCTTTGTAATCCCACCAAACTGATAACAAAACCTTCTTTTGATGAATATCAGCTTTTGATGTTGTTTGAGTTGGTTCACCTGGCCTGCTCCACGATCTTTTCCGCTTGATATTGTTGTAAACAACCCATTTTTCATCGCCAGTTATCAGTCGTTTTAAAAATGGATCATTTTCATTACGTTTCTTTAGCAAATCGCAGCTGCTAATGTGTTGCGTTAACTGTGATTCTTTCAGTTCGTGAGGAACCCATGTATCGAGTTTTCGAACATAGCCAAGTTGTTTTAAGTGATTTTCAATGCATGTATGTGATACATGAAGCTTCTCTGCAATCTCACGTGTTGTACTGTGACAGTCCGAATTGATTATTGCTTTGATTAGGGCGTCATCAACTTCAACTGGACGACCAGAGCGTTTTTCATCTTTGAGTGAAAAATCACCAGAACGAAATTTGGCAAACCAATTTTGACACTGCTGTTCTTTTAAGGCTTCGTCACCATAAACAGCACATAACTTTTTATGAGCTTGCGATGCGTTTTTCCCTTTGCGGAAATAAAAAAGCAAAATATGACGAAAATGTTCCTTTTGATTTTCCATTTTTCAACGAACGCCAAACGAAAACTACAAAACAGATCAAAAAACTTTTTTTACTGATTAACAGCTGAATAGCCAACTATCAAATAACAAAATGTGTTTTACATTTGTACTACGTCTGCAAACCTAAAAATTCAACTGAAGCCATATATGTGTGAAACCCGCAATTACTTAGTTGCCGACCCAATATATGCTCATCCACACTCCCATCTTGTGAAAATTTGAAACAACCCCATTTAGTACTTAACTCTTTAATTTATATTTCTAAAACATTATATTTATTATCAAAATAACCACAATATCACACATAAAATAACAAGTAAAAATTAACAATGATTTTTAATATCTTCTAATATTCAGTCAGTAGTTGTATATGTGTCATAAATATTTTACTGTTCATTAAAATCAAAATAAGGTCAGTAAATTATGTTTAGTAGCTGTTTCTGTTGTTTCATTTAAAATTTTATTTTAATTTTTTTCTGTACTCTTACAATGGCAGGATTTTTAATAATTTTATTGGTCAAATAGTCCAATTCTTTCCTAATATGCATAATATTTTTACTTAAGGCAAAACCATTCATAGGCCATACAGTATGAAAGTTTTATCGCTTATGTGAGAAAGTACTCTAATACAGTCAATTTTAGTCTCAACTTACGATGACAGAACTCAGAACCCACCTCTACTCCAGCTGCAGCCAGGAGCCACCTGATAGGCTCCATTCGAAGTCGTCCATTCATATAGTGAAGCTTGGGCTTCCCGGCCATGATGCAGTCTCCTGGTTTCTGTAAACATGAGCGAGTGAATGAATGAATGAATGAATGAAACCATAGAATCAAAATGTATTTTATGGTATACATTTGGACAGAAGGGTGAAGTATCTGCTTTGTTAATGGTGGAATTGGTGGAGTCCCATGAGGTCTTCCTTTGTCCATATCTTTACCCAACAGTGGCCATTGGTGTCAAATTGCACCAGGTAAGTCTCAGGTTGCCATTTGTGCTCACTATTCTATCAAATAAAAGAGTGATATGCAAATTGACCATACCTCTGCTATAACCACAAGCCACACTCACCAGCCAATCAGCAGCAAGTGTGCAAACAAGATGATTGCAGCCATGGAGAGAGCAGGAGGCTTGAGCTCTCCCGGTGATAGAGGAAGCCAAGCTTTCTGCATACCCTGGCCAGCCCAGGCCCCACTCAAGGCTACAAAGTTTCAATTATAGAAGATAAATAAATCCCAGATACCATGGCCTCTGGTTGGGTTGCTGAAGAGCATGGTTGGCCTGCAAACCACCACAGGCCCCTCACCAGGCCACCCCCTCCCCAAGGGAACCTCCACCCTGATCCGGGACACCCTTCAGGGCAAACCAGCTGGCACCCACCCATGTACCAGGCCTCTATTTTATCTAATAAAAGAGTAATATGCAAATTGCTATCACTCAAACACACAAAAAGGCTGCCCCCATGTGGACACAAGATGGCTGCCACAAGATGGCCAGCTGGGGAGGGAAGTTGGGAGGGACCAGAACTTTAAGGGAGGGCAGTTGGGGGCAATCAAGCCTGTAGAGAAGGACAGTTGCGGGGGACCAGGCCTGCAAGGGAGGGCAGTTATGGGTGACCAGGCCTACAGGGGAGGGTAGTTAAGAGCAAACAGGCTGGCAAGGGAGCAGTTAGGCATCAATCAGGCTGGCATGGGAGTGGTTAGGGGGTGATCAGGCTGACAGGCAGAAATGGTTAGAGGCAATCAGGAAGCCAGGCAGGTGAGCAGTTAGGAGCCAGCAGTCCTGGATTGTGAGACCAATGTCCAACTTCCTTCCATCCTTCCAGTAGGACTGTGCCTAAATTGGCAGTCAGACATCTGTCTAGGGGTCCCAGATTGGAGTTGGTGAAGACTGGGCTGAGGGACATACACCCCTCAAGCACCAATTTCGTGCACCAGGCCTCTAGTCAGAATAGAAACAGAGCAGCCTGGCTCCCACACAGGTGAAACAAGCCAGTGAGAGACTTTGAAACCAGAGGACTTAACCACAGGGAGGAGGAGAAGGGAGTAGAGTTAGTCATCTGCTCTATGGCTGTCATGCTGCCCTTGTGCAAATGTGTGTAGTGGGGCTTAGTCCTGGTCTAAGTTCTCTCCACACAGGAAGGGGTTCATTTCTATTATCTACTGGAATTCTATACTTTTTCCACTGCAGTATGAATTTTATTTTCTATTTAGAAAAAGGGATGTTAGTGATTATCTTTATAGTACATAGAAAGGAACTAACATGTTTAGTGTCTACCACATAATGGACATTTTCTAATGTTTATCCTTGTTTAATCTTGGTAAAAATGACTTGAGGTAGATCTTGTTATTATTCTAATTTTATAGTTAGGGGTTCAGATGGCTATAGAGGTTAAGCAAGTGACCTAAAATAAGTGGTAAACCTATCATTTGAACACACGTACAAAACACTTATGTTGGACACCAAAGTCTTGGAGCTTCTCTAAAACAGTATTTTATAAACCATGGATTGTGATCCCTCAGTGTGCTGTGAAATCAGAACAGTGGGTTCTGACTAGCATTTTCTATTTGAAATATAATAGAAAAATATCAGTGTGCCAAATGTAGTAAGTCTACATACTTACTAAATGAAATTTTAATTTAGTTACACTTACACTATGTGAGTGTGTATATGTGACTGCATGCTCTGGTTTCTTGCAAAATGTGAGAAATTCATTTTTCTGGGCCAGCCAAACGAGTGTGACAGCTGTAGTCCTTTTCTAAGGTTTCTCTGCACCACTGACTGGATAATTCTTTGCTGTGGGGGGCAGTCCTGAGCATTGGAGGATATTTACTTTAGCAGCATCCCTGACCTCTACCCACGAGATGCCATTAGCATAGCGCCCTGTCCCTCTCTCCTGTCATGACCACCCAAAATAAATCAGGAGCAACATCAGCTCTGGCTGAGCACCACTGCTCTGTTCCAAGCTGTAGCACATGGATGGGAGCAGCCAAAGACAGCTCCTCACATAAGGACTGGGAAATTCCAGCCAAGGTCTGCGGCAGGATTTATCAGTGTTTTAGTACAAAGGCACAGGAGTCATTAAAAAGCAAAGGTTTACTCTTTCCGAAAGCAACCAGGGGTGACATCTGAAAATGGTTTGCTGTTCACTTGACCCAGAAAATCCCACAAAATCATGCAAATCAAGAGGTCCAAATCTTCCTGTTCATTGCCCAGGCCATCAAGTGTATGCCTATTCAAAAGGCCACCACTTATCTGAAGAATGCCATTTTATAAAAGCTATGTGTGCTATTCAGTTGTTACAATGTGGAACTGGTAGGTGTGCTCAGGCAAGAATTCAATTGCCTAGACCAGTGGGCGGCAAACAGCGGTAGAGGTCAGGAATGCTGCTAAAGTAAATATCCTCCAGTGCTTGCAAGCCACATGCCTCCATCAGATTGAGGACGTTTTCAGCAAAGGCCAGCTTAGGAGTACCCTAATTAAGTTAATAACAAAGTACCTGCCTAAATAGTTTGTTTAAAAAATTTGGCTGTCAAAAGAAATTTCAATCATTGTACTGTTGATATTTGGCTCTGCTGACTAATGAGTTTGCCGACCACTGACCTAGACTTAGTGGGGGACAATTTCTGCCCCATTCTTAGTCACTAGACATCAGAAAATGTTTGTAAGCATTTTTTTTTTGTGCAAGATTTTGTGGTAATTTCTTAGCAAAACATATATGTCTTCACACAATAGTTATGTTTTTAAAAGGTAAATGAACTTTGAATTTTTTACATGTCAAAGGGTAACCATAAATTAACATTGCAATTAAGTGATAAATGCTGTGTTCTATTTTGCCTTTTCTCAAGGCCTGCAGCCAGCACCATGTTTTCTTAAAGTGTGTAAATAAAGCCCTGTATTGTCATTCCCTATTTAGCCTTTTTTTGCAGTTTAGAGAACTATGCTTGGGGCCACAGGTGTCCTCAGTAAAACTGCAAATTCCAGTTTGGAGAGAACTCTGCCAATAAGGGAAGAAGCCCCGCCCTTTCCTATGCTCCCCCTTCTTAGGAGAAGCATCACTTTCCATTCCCCTCCCTCTGATCTGTTTGTTGTACAGTCCCTGTCCCCCTTATAAGACCTCTGTCAGCACTGAGATCTCAAGATGGTTTTTGAGGACTGAGAAAAGTCCCCCATTTTCTCAGGATGCCAGCACTCAAATAAACCTCTTTTCTTTTTCACCACACCTGTGTCATAAGATTGGCTCTCGTTGCAAAGGCAACCAAATCTGGATTTTATTACAAAAAAGAGTTTAAATGTTCTAAAGGATATTTATTTATTTATTTATTTATTTATTCATTAATTTGCTTCTTAGAACCCTTGTTTCTGGATTTCTGTCATGCAATATAGTTTCTATTTTGGGGGCATTTCATTCAAACTTCTCCAATTAACTGGAGTAGCTTCATGCATCAAGCAATAATGGTTCTTTGGGAACAAGAAACAAGTCTGATTTGTTCCTTCCCCTTAAGGGACTTAAGTCTGGTCAGAAAAATAACCTTGTCAACAACTGGAATAATGAGACTTTCCTGTGTGAGAACTCTGTTTTGCTCTTTCTTTTGTTATCAGTTCTTTTAGGGCACTACTGACTCTCATTAGGTTGCACCCTACTGGGTGACTTCATGTACCTTCTGAAAACTAATGCTCCCTTTATGTATGATGCTCCCCCTCAAAATTTCCCAAATTATAGACCCGAAAGGGCCTGGGAAGTAGGCTAGTCCTTCAAGAGTGTAAGGAAAATGCTATATATCAAAGAGAGAGTATGGCTTGCCAGCTAGCCAGTTAGTGATAAGT